>NW_022196901.1:21009043-21031303 GCF_008632895.1 Mastomys coucha | reverse complement strand
AGGTAAAATCCTTTGGTGATGTGAGGGTCATTGAAGTACAGCCTTAGTACAATGAAATCCAATGTCTACAAATTGTTCTTATTTTGGGTTTGTACCACAGTAAGAGCCAAGATTTTATACTCTACTGAATACAAAACAAACAAAAAGACTTTATATATTTATGTTCATTTAAGAAAATACTAGTAGTGATATATTATTTTGAAATATACAGTTAATATGTTTGGAGTTATTTAAAATGTATATTGAGAAAAATGTATTTTCACTATTGCTGTAAACGAGTGTCTACATACGACTGTTAAATTGATTGTTGTTTTATATCAAACAACTTTTATAATATTTATTTTTATTGTTATAATATTTTATAAATTTTAAGGACTATGACAAAAAAGATATTGTAGGTATTGAAGGGGACTCTCTGGGAGGAGTTGGGGTATAAAAGGGAAACAAGAATGTGATTTAATTCTATTTACTTACAATATGTTTTTTAATGTTAACAAATTCAGATAAATTGAAATCATGTAACTTTTTTCATCATAATGGAATAAAAGTTAAAAAAATTACTTCATGTTCCTTTTAAAAATGTAGAAAAACTTGGATTTAATTTAAATATATAACAGTGATGTGGCTTTTTAATCAACCACAATTCATCAATTCTATGGGACTAATATGCAGCCATAAAATGATGGTTATAACAGTAGACATTCTTTATCTCTTAGTATTTTATCATATTTTCTCCCTATTATTCCTTCTGGCTTTTTAAAGTGAATATAAAACTGGCTGTAATTAACAGCAGCTACTTTGCTGACTTTTCTGTATTTTGTTAATTTTCATGATCAATATGAATTTCTATAATAGGGAAATAAATGTGTTTCCCCTAAGGACTTAGGACCCAGCAAGGGCATCTTCCCAGTGTGATGCAGTGTTCAGGCGGAAGCTTGACAATGAGCTTGGCCAGGCCTTAGCCCTGTGGAGACACAATGTCAGCTCTGTGTTCTTGCCCCCCATTTCTGTCTCAAATACTCCATTCAAGCTCAATTACATACATGCATACCCATCCACTCTTATTGGTACCTTGGTTTCCTATGTCTGGTGCCCAGGTCAGTGTACAGACTGTTGTGTGTACTGGGAGGAAAAAAGAGGGTGGCTGAAGTGGCTCAAACTCTGGGGACAAAAGGTACAGAGAGGAGAGAGGAGAAGTGCCCAGTGGAAGGGAAGGTCAGCATGGAGGTCACAAGAAGGCCCATGGAGGAAATGACCTGGGTTGGGACCTTGCTCTTGGTGGCCTTATTCTTGACCTCTGCTGCCTCCTGCCCACTGACAGCTCATGCCAGCATGGGATGATGGGAATCCCAGCAGGGGAGAGTCTGTGCCAGCAGTGTCCTGTCCATGGTCACAAGATTCCCGAACATCATCTCTGCACCCTGGACACCCTGGAAGCCCCTGCCTAGTCCCAGCTGCCCAAGACCTCCCTCCCTCTATAGCCTTTTCAAACTCTCCTAGGAAGCTTCATACTGTGTCCCCAGATTGAATCTTCCAGTGCTCACATCACCTAGACAGGCTAAACACTGGGGCACCAGGAACTGATATGGGCTTTGTCATTTCTCATTGTGTCACATGACATTCCTGCCCTGGTTTCTACCTTCATTCAGAATCAGTGTCACTCTGGGATGATGTGTGGATCAGAAGCTGAGCACCCAAGTTTCCCTGAAAAGATGTGCAGTCTGGGTGCCTTCCCTGTCTAGGGACTTTCACCAAGCCACCAAGGGCAGCTATTTTAGTCTCTTTCTGGATGATGGGGACAGAGTTATTTTCTACTGCAGTCATTCAGCTTGAGTCTCAAGTCCCATCGACTACATTGTCAATGGCAGCCTGTGTGAGCAGTAAGCATACCATCCCCCAGGATCCTGTCACATAAGAGTCCGGGAAGAATATGCAGGGAGGATGAGAAAGCACAGGGTATAGAACCTTGGACTCTGCATTGCCAACTTCTACCTTTGTCTAGGATTCAGAACTCATCAGGGAATGACAGCACTGGGGTGGGGCTTTGGGGACAGAAAATAGCTCATGAAGCCTCACTACTACCCTGCCTGGGTCTATCTGAGCAATGGATGTTTCCCAGATAAACAGGGTGAGTCCTGGTTCATTAGAACTTGTCAGACTTGCTTTAGATTCTGGTTTTGACCTCTGACAGACATGTGACATCAGCCAAGTGCATGACTAGCCCCAACACTCCGTTTTGTGAATGGGACTTATATATAATTCATAGCACTGTAATGAGAGGTTAAATTCTTATCGGCTTTGGCTATGACTCCAGGAGCTTATCGCTTCCCTAACACTGTCTACTCCAGGGACCAGAGCTCAAGCACAGACATCAGAGTCTAGCCTGGGTTGCTCCCCACTCCCTTCTTCTTCCTCATCATTCTCAAAATCATGAATATAGACAAAGCCTATCACCACCACCACTCACCAACCATGTGTGATGACTCAGACTGCAGGCCAGTAGGGTCTCAGGAAAGCAGGAAAGACGGCATAGAGGCTACAGGGGTGGGGAGGTGGTAAAGGTCGGGGGTGGGAGAGCAGATATTAGAGGAAGCTTGGGATTGGCTAAGCCTGCTATGTGTGAACTTAAAATCTCACTCTGCTCCCAGTTGTTTTATATGCTCCCTTCCTTTAATCCTCCCTGCCCCTCTTCCTCTCTCCATCTCTCAGTGAATCCTGGCTCCTGTTTGCATACAGCTAGTGCTCAGGTACCTTCCTTCCCACAATTCCTCCCCCTCTTCTGGGGCTCAGGGACTGCCAAGGGTAGGCTGACAATGCCAAGAGTAGACCCTGAGCTGGAAGCATTTCTGTTCCTTGGGCCCAAGTGAGGAGGGGAGAAGAAGGGTAAGAGAGAAAGCAAGGGAAGAGAAGTGCTGGGGAAGAAAGGGCTGTGAGCCACTCAGCACCTCTGAGACCAGCTAATTCTGTTCTCCCTTCAGGAAGCAGAGGGAGTGTCAGACCACACACAAGATCAAGTAACAAGCACTGAGAGTGATGGAGAGTGAATAGATACAAATATCAATACTGGAAGGTTCCTGTAGAGTTCAGGAGCAACTCAAAGTATAAAGAGGTTAATGTAAGGAAAGGCTACCTTTCCCTCTTCTAGTTTCTAAATTGTAGAAACCTAAATTTCACCTTGGTTCTTATCTCTCTCTTTCTCTTTTTTTTTTTTTTTTTTTTTTTTGAAAAGTGAAAAACATTACTTCCTCCAAGTGACTTTGGTCATAATAATGGCTTTGCACAGGGACAGGCCCTTCCCCTCCCCTTGCAGACTGGCATCCTCAGGAAGGAACCAAAAAGCTTCTTGGGAAAATCACTTTAATAGCAGGCTTGGTGACAAGAGAACATTGTTCTTCTGGGCTGTCTGTCCTCTCTCCTGTCCTCCTGATTCCCTGGGCTGTCTGCTGTCCCTCCTGTCTTCCTGGCTCCAGTTTCACCTTCCCAAGCATCTTCTACTTCTGTGGGCCTTTCCTATCCTGAAGAAGGTCAAGGTCACAGCAAGCCGAAGGTAAATAAATGTTGGTTCTGGCCATGGTCCATGCCCTTCTCAAGATCTTTCACTGTGCCCAGCTTTACAGCACAGGTCCCTGTCAGTCACCCAGACCTAACTCTCTGCTCCTTTCCCAGCACTCCTAAAACATAGAGAGAAGTCCATCTCAGTTGCATGTGCTTATGTACACACGCCCCTCTTATAAGAATGCATCTAGCGACTCACTGACAATCTGTGACCCTTATCCATACCAAGCTGTGCACACATACACCATTCCAAACCACAGATTAACTTTCTCCTCCCCATGATAAGCACCAGAAACTCCCTTTTATAGGTAGTTTTGGTTCCAATATATTTTTAAGCACATCTGAGTTTGGAAGGCAGTGGGCAGTCCAGCCTAGACCATTGTTGAGTGGTTACTTTTCTATTGCTGTATCCAACTCCACGACATGGCTGTGGATGGGCTTGGTGCTGTTTGTATTTTGATGCTAGTTTCACTCTCCTGGGAGGGGTTGCAGACAAGGAATGAGTCACCTACTCAGGTGACTTCTAATGAATAAAGGAGCCAGTCACTGGGTGAGTAGGCAGGACTTCCGGGTTGGACACAGGAAGAGAGGAAGCAGGAGAGAGTTTGGTCTTCTTTTTGGACCGGGATAGCATGGGGACAAGGCATAATTGGAACAGGGAGGAATAGCTAGAATTGATTGCATAGCCATAATCTTATTTGGTAGAAATCTTTATACTTGTTACTAAGTTGAAGTCATAATTTCTTATTTTGGTACAGAATTTATTTTGATGCAAAATCAAGGGTTTCATTGATATATATTTCTTCTATTGATACAAAAATTTTAAAAGTACAGAGCTTAGACCAAGTCCTTCTATAGTTATTATAAACTGACCTGAGATGATTAAGCCTGTGAGTAAAGAGCCAGATAACAAATTCATGGCTCTGAGTCTATTCTTAGAATGTTTTCAAGATATTTAATTAGAAATAGCTGAGAGAGTAGTTAACAGACAACAGTCTAGATTACTTTACATAGATAATTGGCTTTCAAAACGGTCGTAAATCCACAGAATGTGACAGCTAATGTCATTTATTCACTTGTTGTTGAGACAAATCTTCTCCTAACAGCTTTCCATTTGTGGATTCAAAGAAGCAGCTGAGCATCTAAACCTCCAGGTGAGGCTGTACATTGTGGCTAGGTCACCACTGGGCAGCAAATTACCAATCTCTCCTGCAGACCTGTACTGTTCTTGAAAGGACACAATTTACAGGTTAGCACAGCGGAGTTCTGCTGAGATAGAATAGGCTAGTCCTTAACAAGTCTTGGTTTTCAAAGGTCGTCAGATTATCGTGAGCCAATAGGCTGAAGACTTGCTCCAACATCCTGGGTGTCTTAGTCAGGGTTTCTATTCCTGCACAAACATCATGACCAAGAAGCAAGTTGGGGAGGAAATGATTTATTCAGCTTACTTCCATCTTGCTGTTGATCTCCAGAGGAAGTCAGGACTGGAATTCAAGCAGGTCAGGAAGCAGGAGCTGATGCAGAGGCCATGGAGAGATGTTCTTTACTGGCTTGCTTCCCCTGGCTTGTTCAGTCTGCTCTCTTATAGAACCCAAGACTTCCAGCCCAGGGATGGCACCACCCACAAGGGTCCCTACCCCCTTGATCACTAATTGAGAAAATGCCCCACAGCTGGATCTCATGGAGGCACTTCCCCAACTGAAGCTCCCTTCTCTGTGATAACTCCAGCCTGTGTCAAGTTGACACACAAAACCAGCCAGTACACTGGGGTTGTATGGGTAGGCAGCTGTCTCTGCAGTTTGTCTCAGTTCTGGAAGCTGTGTTAGGCTTCCTATATATTTTCCATTAATGTTGTTCATTGTTGGATTTCTGATGGGGTTGAAAGACTACTTATAGTTTCATAGTCAACCCAGGCTATTTACATTGAGAGAACAGATTTGAGTGGATGATTTTCAGATGGCATTCAATCTAAAGCCAGGACATAAGTCAGATGTAGAATTATAAGTCTTTTAAGTTAGGATAGATGACAGTGTTCTATTTTATTGACAAAAATGATGAACTGGGTGTTAGGTCTATCTTGTACTCTATAAATTATACAATGGTAGTGGTTGTGCTCAATTAATATCTGAAATAAAATAGTCTTTTAAGTGTAAAAGAGGGGAAAGTGTTGTGTATAGCCCTAAAGTTGCTTGTGTTTTGATGCTAATTCTGTTCTCTTGGGAGGGACTACAAATAAGGAGTCACATACTCAGGTGACTTCTTATGAACCTTCCGCTAATGAATAAAGGATCCAATCACTGGGTAAGTAGGAGGGACTTCCAGGTTAGACAGAGGAAGAGAGGAAGCAGGAGAAAGAGAGACACGTTTTTTTTTTTTTTTTTGGGGGGGGTGGGGATAGTGCAAGGACAAGATGTAGCTATGAGTGTCTCTTGGTTTCAATGGCAGATCCTGACGGATTTGTCACCAGAGGATTTAGATTTAATAAGGCTTATAAGATTAGGATTGTAGGGGGGCAGAGGGGTGGGGGAAACAAAAACAAAAAGATTAGGATTTTAGTTGCTGTGCCCATCAATTGAGATACCATTGTTTCTGAGCTAAGTTTGTATGGTATTTTTCTGCTTGCGACGATTCAACGAGGTTCCAGAAAGAACGGTATGGTGGCAAAGAGTGGGTTTGCCTGAGGTACACCACAAAGGCCGTGGGGAATGTGAAGCATGGGGTTGACACGGTATCGCTCTGCCTGTGGGAACCTAGTGAGCTGGGTGGAGAGATTTTGAGGTTCTGAGTCAGATTTTCCACAAGATAAAAATAGGTTGGCCATTGCCTGCTAGTGCATGGCTGGCCAGGCTGCTGGGCCAGATAGTTGCTGGCACAAGTGCAACAATGTACTGATTCTTTTTTCAATATTTCCTGCAACACATGACCAAATTTATTTTTTAAAAAGAGTTTAATTTGGGATTTATGGTTTCAGAGGATTAGAGTCCATGATGGTGGAGCAAAGGCATGGTGGCAGAAACTGCTGAGAGCTTATTCATACGTACATACTTACATACATACATACACACACACACACACACATCTTGATCCACAGCAGGAGGCAGAGAGAGCATCACTGGGAATGATATGTGCTTTTGAAACCTCTAAGCCTGTCCCCATAGACACACTTCCTCTACAAGTTCACAGCTTTTAATCCTTTCTAAAACAGTTACACCAACCAGGAACCAACTATTCAAATATATGAGCCTATGGAGGCCATTCTTGTGGGGCAAAAATGGGGTCCTACATCCACTTGGGGATAGAGCTGCTGGCCGAGGCAGATAAGGGGAGTTTGACTACGTGGACCCAAGGCCATTGTCAGGCGGGCATTAGACTTTGAGAAGCCGCATGATCCCACTCCAGGGACGGGAAGGTGCAGTCTGAGGTCCCGAGATCCTACCAGAGTCAGGCTCTAACTCTTGGGCACCACAGACACATCTGGGGGCCTCGGAAGAGCTGACTCTGGGGTCCCTGGGCTGCACAGAGGCCAGGGACATCAGATTCTCACTCTCAGACATCCCAGATGCCGCTGTATGTTGCAGAAGAGCTGAGAACAGAATGGGGACCCTCGGGTGGACTCTGGCCTAGAGGGGGCTGGCGAAGGGAAAGGGCAGGGAAGAGAGAGCTCTAGCTGGTTACCATGGAGACAAGAGTCCTAGGCTTACTCAGTTGGTAGCAGTTTGGGTTGGTGGAAGCCATGGCTGGAGCGCAGGGAGGCTTCCTGGTGGGGAAGACCTGCTCCATTACTCCAGCACAGCAGATCCGGATGAGCAGAGATAGTCCCGAGAACCTACCAGAGTCAGGCTCCAACTCTTGGGCACCACAGACATAGCTGGGGGCCTCGGAAGAGCTGACTCTGGGGTCCCTGGGCTGCTGCCCAGCAGTAACGTTAAACAGTGGGTAACCTGGAAATATGGAGTTAGAAAGAAGAGCAGCTGCTAGAGAGAGTTAGGGATAGGATAGAGTAGCCAAAGACATACCTACCCACGTGGAAGGGTAAAAATTAGACGGGAGACATGACTACTCAGCCATCTTGATCTTTTTAATGAATCTCCTTTGTTCCTCCAACAGGTATATTACCTGAGGCAAAAACGACTCCCCCCATGTCAGCATGTCAGTCCAATCAGCGACTTCCTTGTTTCTCTGTGGGGGTGGAGCTTTTGAATGTAACTGGAACCAGGTTGGAGGCATGGCAAATAGCAGGAGATGGACAGAGAGGTGTGGCTATCAGAGGCAGGTCTCAAACCAGGAGGGTTACAAGAGAAAGAGCTCTGTTTACCATATCTTGCCTGTACATATCCCTATTGGACCAGCAAATAACTAAAATAAACTAAAGACACATGGGAAGGGACACATGCTGCATAGCCAAGCCTGTCAATCAAAGCAGGGAATCACTTCCTCTATGCTTCTTAGTAAACAGTCTCCTCCTCCCAAGTCCCGTAAAGTGAAGCCTTCACTCATGTGGCCTGGTGTCACTCTTGGGCCTTCAAAATATGTCTAGTTTCTGCTGATGCCTTATTCACATAGATTGCCATTCAAACAGGACCTGGCTGGAAGCAGTAGGTCCACCAAAATGGAATTCTAGGGAGAGTTTGCCAATGCCCTTACTGAAGTTGGGTCCTGGCTGATGTGCAAGGACTATCACCAGTGAGAGGTGGGACAGTGAGACAAAAAGAGGACATGATGCATGGTAAAGCTGTAGTCAGGGGAGGTGCTACCCAGCAGAACTGAAGATATCCTGGGCTGGGTCACTGCCAGGACCAGGAATGAAGGAAGGAATCTGTGAGTAATACCTATCAATCATTCCTTCTTTCTCCTTTGACACTCAGCCAGGTCTAACCTCAGAGGATACTAAAACATGCTGATGTAAGTCTGTAACTGACCTCCAGTGTGCATTCATGCAACACACACACACACACACACACACACAGAGGCACAGAGAGGGGGGGATATATAAGGCACCAGAATGAGCAAAGGTGGCAAGGATGGAGATGTCAGATAAATCTTTAAAGTAGGGTAGGTATGAAAACCCACCTTCTCATCTGCCTGTCTTTTGGACTTCGGAGAAATCTAGCTGTTCAGGTTAAGAAAACATCATGTTTCCATGTTGACTTAGTGGGAGGTAGGCCCTGCACAGAGAAGAGAATCCATCCAGCACTGACTGAAGTGCCACTGGTGGATTGCAACAGCAGAAGAGGTGATAGAATGCTCACAAGGAGACAAGAGGATAGGTGATGATGATTTACAGGTGAATAGAAGAATTATACATAGATAAAGCGTATGAAAGGAGGAAGGGAGGACCATGTGATGGCGAGATGATAACAAAAGTAATATTCTGTGTCTGGATCTTTCTATAGAATGGCTTGTTAAAGGCCCAAGTGAAGACCCAATCTGTGTTTTAGCACACTCCTGCAGAGAACTGGGCTAAAACTTTATATGAACCACAATGAAATCAACACTGAAATACATATACCAATTTCCTTCCCTTTGTGTAAATATAGTGAGTCTGTCTTTTAATGTTACTGGATACCATTCTCTCAAAATGTAACCTTAATTCACCATCAGAATTAAGACCCACAGAGAGCACTAACAGAAGCAGGCAGTCCTGGGAAGTTCTTCTTCAGTTCCTTACCACTAGACTGGAAACAGATGCAAGCTCTTGCAGTCTTTATTTGCATACCACTCAGATTTAATCAGGCCAGTGCTGCTAACATTTGAGTGAGAAAAAACAGTTATTGAGCACTGCATACCAGCAGAGCTCTGTGTCTTCTGCCCTTGACTGAGAAAAGCGTTGGATGAAGATCTCACACTAATGAAGTAGTGGACTGAGCACTGTCTAGACTAGACAGATCAGCAGGCAGCTTTTCAAAAGTTCTAGTCTGTAGCCCATACATACAAGAAGCAAGAAGGTCCCCTCCCTTCCTCTTTCCTATTTTTGTGTTGTATTTCACTTCAATATAGCAACAAGAAAATAATAAGACATTTCAATAAACTCCTTTGAAAATATAATTATAGCAGGCACTTCAACACCAAGCTAATGCACAGCTTGTTTTTGAAATGTATTTTCCCTCTTTTTCTGCCCTGAGCAGGCAAAGAAATAAATATTGAGTGTGCCAGGAAGTTGCTCAATGTTCTAAACTTTTTAAGTGTAGATGAGAAAGACAATCTCTTTGAGCTTACCTGCTTGCCCAAAGCTCTTCGTCATTCATCAGGCGGCGGACGAGGCACCTTCGCATTCACTTCACTTGTTTTCTGGTGAAGACCTGGTGTGTTGCCACATGATGTTCCTGTAATCACCTTTTTCTTAAACCTTCATTCAAATGATCCCACCCCATCAACTGCTAGAGGAGGGTCAGGGAGCCACATCCTAAGTACCCATTCATATGAATCCATCAGCCATTCAGGAAGCAAGGCATGGAACAAGGGGCTCATAGGAAAAGGGAAGCCAGTCTAAGCTGAGAGGTATCAACATTTTGTCAAGCACAATCATGTCTCATCCACATGACCCTGGCCATTTCTTAACCACTCTAAGGCTCAATTTAACCCTTTAACCAAGACCTTATAAAAGCAGTATTTTTTGTGCCTATTTAGAATTCTATCTACTTAAGCTTTGATTTCATGTGAGTGTGCCTTATATTCCTGTGTGCCTCATATCTGTATTTTCTTGTATTTTTCCTAGAGAACTGTGCAAAAAGCATCCTTGGTAAGCTTGCTCTCATGAGCTCTGCCTTATCCTCAATAACAGAGCTGTGGATCATTCCCATGCCTAAGCTTTTCATATACACTTCCTGGGATGTTCTACCTAGCCAGCACAGTGAAGGATGCTCAGCATGAAGGCATTTTACCAAGCTCACAGATCTTTAGAGAAGCTAGACAGCTCTTAAGGGAACATAGGTGATCAAAATTCACAAGCTGCTCTGACATTCGAAATCCAAAAGTATAGGCTCATCAAAGTAGGTGTAATGGAACAGAAGTAGAGGTGTTGTGTGACAGAATTATCCTAGGAAGACACAACACCCATGCACACACACATACACACACACACACAATTACTCACCCCAGAAAATGAGCCCACAATAGACAAAAGTAACAATTGTGCCAATGTATAAATTGATGAACTGTCTTAATCAGTGTTCTATTTCTGTGAAGAGACACCATGGCCACAGAAAGTCTTATAAAAGAAAACACTTAATTGGAGTTGAATTAGTCCCGGAGGTTGAGTTCATAAGCATCATGGCAGGCAGCATAACGGTACACAAGCAGACATGGTTCATGCATAGTAGCTGAGAGTTCTATATCAATATTAGCCAGCAGTGGGAAGAGCAAGACCCTAGGCCTGCCTCGCACATTTGAAACCTCAAAGCCCACCCCCAGTGACACACTTCCTCCAACAAGGCCACACCTCCTAATAGTGCCACTTCCCATGGACCAAGCATATTCAAACCACCATAGCCACACCTCCTAATTGCTGTCAAGTTGTGCCACTTCCTAATGACCAAGCATTCAAATATATTAGCCTATGGGGGCCATTCCTATATAAGCCACCACATGAACCAATGAGTCTTCATTGTAGGACACTGTCCTGGTAGGACAGTGGGTGAGGGGTTCCTAACAAGGATCAGGAATCACTGGAAAGCAGCTATGTTACCAGAAAGCCCATCCCAATGTGAGAACTCCTAAAAGGGCAAGCCTGCCAAGCTTTGCATGCAGTTTGCCAGCTGCCAACAACCACATTTCTTTCTTTCAGTAGTTTAGCTGGTCAGAGTTTCCATCCCCAGCAACTGTTCACTGCATTTATACTGTGAGTAGGGGTAGCTAAGAACTTCCAAGCCTCTGCTCTTCCCACAGAGGTGACCTTTTATTTAACGCCCAAGGCTGGTGAGTCTTCTCCTGCTTCCTGGACCTATATTTCAGTTTGGAGAGAACACTGAGATTCAAAGGAGCATGACATACAACAGGAGAGAAAGAATCCTGGCAATCTGGCACAGATGGGTGACTGGCTAGGCAATGACACGGAAAAACAAAGGACAGACTGACATAAAAACACTCACCCAAGATTTATGTTTAATGGTACAAATAGGTGCGTTTTACTGAGCATGGAGAGGCTGCCATGGAGTCCTTACCAGAGAACACATATCTGGAGAATTAGACATAACAATGTAGACAGAGGAATGATAAAATAAAGCTCTGACCCCCTGGCTATCTTGCAAGCTAGCATTGAAGTAGGCACAGGGTCTTTAGGGAGAATCGCAGAGCAACAGCAAACATATTACTATACTTCTGACGGGCAGGAGGTAAGCCTGTTCGTGAACCCCAAAGACAGCTGTCCAGGACATAAACCAGGGGAGCCTCCCCAGCATTTTACTTCAGCTCACAATAGCTTGGTACTGTTGTTACACTCCTAGATAGTCATTAAGCAAATATCTCATAGTACTTACCTGACTAAACTATGGACGCCTAACATTCTCTGATTAAAGCATCAGCCTTTGAGGCGGGCTTCCTTCTAAATTTCTGAAATGCTGATGAAAATGGGAAATCGTGGGATAGAGATAGGATTCGAGTTATAAGAAGCACGTTTTCTTTTCTTTTTTTTTTTTATTATATATTTTCTTTATTTACATGTAAATTTCTCCTTTCCCAGTTTCCCCTCCAAAAAACAAACAAACAAACAAAAACAACAAAAACAAACCCCTGTTGCATGCCTGCCACCCCACCCTCTCTCATTAGTCCTGGCATTCCCCTACACTGGGGCACAGAACCTTCACAGGGCCGAGGTCCTCTCCTCCTATTGATGATCAAATTTGCAATCCTCCACTATGCACATGTTCTGGCAGCATGTGTATAGAAGCACATTTTCTTGCATGGGGATTCTTATAGAAGCTCTGACAACATACCCGATATGCTTACGTCAGGCTCTGTCGCTGTCTCTTTTCACCTCTCTCCTTCAGCAACAGATTCCAAACCCAAGCTATCCTTCTGGAATCTTCTCGCCACAGGTGCCAAGCACAGGACCCAGAGGCTAACAACACTGCCTCCTGGTGTCCACCTTGGAACTCTGCAGAGGTTTGAGGGTTATCAATAACTCCTTGTCCACAACTGAGCTTCTTAAGAGTTTTTTTGGGCTGGTGAGATGGCCCAGTTGCTAGGAGCACTGACTGCTCTTTCGGAGGTCATGAGTTCAAATCCCAGCAACCACATAGTGGCTCACAACCATCTGTAATGAGAGACCAAAAGAGTTTTTACATTTTTGACACACTTTTCACTGGAGGCAATTTTACGTGAACCTCTCCCAATGATATAGCTATATAAAATTGGTATACACATTAAGCATTTTAATGACAATAAACCATAGCTTTATTTTGGCCAGGCATGGTGGTTCATAGTCATAGGCCGCAGGCACTTGGAAGAGTTGCTGTGAATGTTTGGATGCCTTGAGTTATATAGCAAGGCTCAGGGCAGCCTGCACTAGAGTGAGACCCCGTCTCAAAGAAATAAGGAAAATGCATTTTTATTCTAAAGCAGTTCCTTGCCATATATATGATTTTATCATTTAATAAAAAAAACAAATCTTCACACAAATGAGATGGGTGTGCTTGTTTATTTTTACATAAAGAGTTGAATCTCCACTGTGTATTAGATATAGCAGGAGACAGGGCATCATTAACATTTTAGAATTGATAGATATTTCAGGTTTATAATTGTCAGTTTGAAGACTGCTACTTCACATAAATATGTAGCACATAATAACAGACGTATGCTTAGAGCCATGTCAGAAACTGCTAGAAATTCTGTTCTACTCCCAACCAAAATTCACTGAATGTTTTTTAAATGAAACTCAAGTCAGCAACTCAAGCAATAATTTTTGAAAAGTCAAACATCAGAATCTGTATTAATTTGATGCACATGTCTGAGAAATGACGGCAGGGAAATAGTCAGGTGCTTGTTTTCCACTTCTGTATGGGCAGGAAACTTTTTTAGAGTCAAAGCACAAAGCATCTTTACCTGCTGAGCCACCTGCCAGCCCTGTTAGTGTCTGTTACACCTTCATGTGAGAAATCTTTGGCTACCCTTGTGTCCTAAATGACTGTTCCAATTGTTCCCCTAAGAACTTAAGTTCTAGTTATGTTCCAGGTCTGTAAGC
This sequence comes from Mastomys coucha, assembly GCF_008632895.1. Taxonomy (NCBI): domain Eukaryota; kingdom Metazoa; phylum Chordata; class Mammalia; order Rodentia; family Muridae; genus Mastomys; species Mastomys coucha. Next base: position 21,017,571 of record NW_022196901.1, on the reverse strand, counting down.
ATATTGAATCCATCATGTCCTGTCGAACAGTGTAAGCATAAAGGCTCACATTTTTTTTTACTTGGGCTCATATAATATTCCTGGCATGACCTGTGGGTGCTTTTCTTAGGTCACTGACTTGACTCTCTGGGACACATTTGGCCACCCTTTCTCCTCTGACCTGTGGTCACTGACCTGACTCCTGCACTGCCCTTTCATTTGCATTTACAGCAAGGGGTTGGAATTTCAGGCTGCGACTGAAGTCTTGACCATGTTTCTAAAACATATATTCATATCAACTTCATAATTATCTTAAGATTTCTAGCAAAAATATGCCTGCTGGGATTCTAATTCTGACAACATCAATCCACATGTCAATTTGGCACGAATTCCTAATTTAATGATATATTGGCTCTTTCTTTGTTTATTTGAGTTGGGAGGCTGACATTGGTGGAAGCTGAACATATTTCATCATCACCTTCATGGTACCTTCAGGAAAATAATAATATGCTCCTTCAAATTTTCTGATATTGATTCACTTTATTTCTTCTGGTCAATACATTGTGGTTTATAGATTTTCTGAATATTTTGATATGCTTCCATTTGTCCTCTGTAGCTTATCTTACTGATTTCTGCTCTTATCTCTGTTTTTATCTCATTTATTTTAGGCTTTATTTTGTTCAGAATTTGGAAGTTTATGTATGAGAAGAGGAAAACTCTACATTCCTGTTTCAAATGCAGACTATAGATTTTACTATATTTGCTTTCCATATAATTAACTTCAAATGTTCTGAAATTTTTGTGATATGTTTTTTGATGAATTTTTTGATGCATAACTTCCTGGTATTTAAGTTTTTCTACATATTGTATTGACACTATACTGTATTGTTATTGTATACTGTATTGACACTGTGAACTGTATTGTTGTTATTGCATACTGTATTGACACTGTAGACTGTATTGTTGCTACATACTGTATTGATACTGTATGCTGTATTGTTTCTACATACTATATTATAACTGAACTCGAGCATTTGTGGACAGGGCACTTTTTGTGGTGTTTCTTCTTTGAAACTGAGAACTACTCCATGCTCTATATCATAAATTTATATAAATATATACTTGCTGTACTTTAAAAATCTAACAGAGTATTTGTGTTATTATTTTCAATTTGCAAATAATAACTATCCATTTATGGTGTTTTCTTTTCACTGTCTATATGAGTTGAGTCAAGTAGATTGACAGAAATATTCATATCTTCTACATACTCTCATGATTTTAATAAGTTAGAAGTGAATTATTCATTCTTTTCCTGACAGGAAAATTCTAAGCTGATTATAGATTTAATACAGCTTCATTTTCACTGGTCTCTGCATCAGATTTTAAAGCTGCACATGAACATAAGATGCCAGGTCAGGCCCAGCATTTCCATTATTTATTCACACAGTTTTCATTCCTCAACTAAAACTCCCCATCTGCTTGCTCATGCTGTTCACTTTTTCAACTGCATTTAATACACCCTGTCACATTTGTCATGGTTAGTTCATAGGTAGCCTACAGTTGCTCATTCCATAGTCTCATATCTCTGGATCCAATTCCACTGGAAACTTTCTCCTGGTGGGCCTCGTATTACTGTCTCTCTCCTAGTCTGTACAAGTATTTAAAACTGTCTTCTATGTAACACAGAAATTGGGAACTACATACATAGTGTGTATTCTATTAAGAGTGGCAGTGGAGTCTGATCTCCTCGAGGCTTAACTGTGCTTATTGTACCTTCTGTCAGACCCAGTTCACCATGTGCAGGGTAGAGATCCCCCTTCAAAGCAAGGGTTAAACCTCAGCGATGCTGAAATGCTGAGTCTCTTTATGCTTCACAGGACAGCAGCTGCAGAGACTCTGCAGCTCTGCTTTAGCCTGCTCTTTGATTGGCAGCTCCATTTACGGCCTCCTATGCTTTAGCTGAACTTCTAGTTCACACTTGTGCCACTGCCATGAGCTTTCAGCAGGGGCTTCAGAAAGAGCATGTGATCTTGGTCTGCTTAGACATTCGTCTCTGGGGAATCTATCGTGTACACAGTGGGGAGCCTTACAAAGGATTTCATGATTCAGTAACTGGAGGAGACCCTTAGGATTCCAAGCCGGTATCAGCCTGTATGCAGCAGCTGAAAGACTTCTTTAATTTTTGGTTATAGACATCATTCCAGATAGCGAGGCGAAAAGAAACCCATCAAAGCCAGAGATGAGCCACAGGCCCTACTTCTCTAGGATGTCGCATCTCTCACCAAGGTTTGATACATGCAGCTTTCTATGTTTTTGGTTATTATCAGCATTTAAACACACGTACAGTCTGAAGAGATAGATCAGCAGTTAAGAGGGGTACTGCTGTGGTAGAGGACCAGAGTTCACTTCCCAGGACCCGTGATGGGCAACTCACAGCCACTGCTCACTCTAGCCCCAGGGATGTAATGCTATCTTCTCTCTTCCATAAGCAACTCTATTCATTTCACCTGCACACACAGACACACACTCCAAAATAAAACCAAAGGAAAAAAGGACAAAAACAAAAAAATGCATGTCAGGATGGGTGACTAGGGCAGGGCCGACATTTGCTAGGGAGACAGCACCAAATGCAAGTCCAGGGAAAGTCTTTAGGAGGGCAGCAGTGGGTCTCAGACCCAGTAAGATGGAGAGCCAGACTTCAGATGAACGCATTATAAGTATAAAAGACTCAGAAGAGGATGTGAACACATGTTCAGTGAAGAGAAGACTGAAGCCAGTAGGGTGGACTGCAGGGGCCTCTACACCTTCTGCTGTCCCCAAGGCCATCAGGAGGAGCTGGCAAGTCTCCACGTGATGATAGCCTGTGAGGACACCAGTGAAAACTAAGAGTGTTCCTGTAAGTTGTCTTTTGTTTCATTTTTATGTTGCTGTGCTAAAATACCCTGAAAAAAGCAACTTAGGGGAGAAAGGGCTCACTTGCTTGAGACAGCTGATCATGCTGCATCTATAACCAGGAAGCGGAGAGAGATGAACAAGTGCTCAGCTGATCATGCTGATCATTGCTGCATCTATAACCAGGAAGCAGAGAGAGATGAACAAGTGCTCAGTTCACCCCTCCTGTTTTACGCAGTTCCTATCCCAACCTAGGTGATGGTGCCACTCACAAAGGATAGGCAAGCCTTCCAACCTCAATTTACTTAAGCAATATAATCCTCACAGGCATACCCAGAGGCTTATATCTCAGGTCATTATAGATATCATTTCATTGACAATTGACACTAACCATTACATAAATAGGGGGCAATACTTATGGGAAAAGTGTGTGAAATTTTAGCATTCTTGAGTCAAATTACTGATGCACTCTTTCAAGAAATGTCAGGGTGACTTGTATTTTATCTTAAAGTAAAATTAATTTTTAAGTAAATAATTCTTTAACTTTCACAAAACCACAAATTTTCTATGAGGTTATATGGAAATGTGTCTGTTTTGGGATGTGTGTGTGTATGTGTGATCATATTTGAATACAGCATTACTTCAAGTCATGTTTCCATTTTGTGCATCAAATGCAAGTTTGCTGTGGATGACAGCAATGTAGGTGCTATTACAAGGGAGTAGAGTCTAAACCACTAAAAAATAAAAAAAAATAAAAATACAGGTCAAAAAGCATTTCCTTGTTAATAGAAAGGTCTACATAAAGTTTTAAAAATCAGTCACAGGACATAACAGAGAAATAGGCCATCAACATAGGCAGCTGCAGCCTCCAGCCTTCCGAGCAGTAAGTATGAGGTGTGGGGACTGGTTAAATGAAGTCTCAGCCACATGGGAGACATGCCATTCCCAAATAATGGGGGAGGTCATGCACTCTATTTTGCCCAGACTCCATCTGGAGTAAGGCCTAATTAGAGAGCTGGTGTAATGGGAAGACTGGAAACTGTGCCTCTGGGGAAAGGTGGAGGAAATTGGCTCTGAATTGAACTCAGGAAGAGACAGCCAGCAGAAATTGGATCGTGGTCTTCAGATGTATCCAGGGAAGCCACATGTGCTACATCATTCCAGTCCGCTCTAAATCTATCTTAGCTCTCTTGACCCACGGGTTGCACAGAACCTTCGTGATTGTCCTGTAATCTCATCTCAATGGAAAATCTACTTCAGAGTAAAACTTCTCAAAAACTCAAAACTGGTGAGGGGAAGGAATTCCCGGCAAGGCAAACTTGAGGGGCAAGAGCCAATGGCTGCCTTCTTCAAGTCTGAGCAGTCCCATCAGGACCAGCACAAATCAATGCTCCTGGGTACAGGGGACAGTATTGTGAAGATGAGCCTGTGAAAAGGTACCTGCACTTGTGGCGGCCACCCTGGTGTCTGAGTCACCAAAGGTTCTGTTCAAGATGCACCCTTCCGAAGCCTGGGCCCAGAGACGTGCACTCTCCAAGTGAGCCACACCCCGTAAGTGTTAGCCTGTGAAAGCTACGTCCTCAACAGTGCAGCCTCAGCCATATTTGAAGTAGGCATGAAAATATTCACACAAAAGAAAGCCGGCAAAGTTAAAACCACAAATGCTTCAGTAACGGTTAACTTGGAAAATACTTAAGCAAGGAATTCAATCCTGTCTTCTGAGACAATGGTTGATGATGTAGCAGAGGTGGAGGAAGGAACTGGATTTTCTCAAGTTACCCAGCTATATTTCCAATTCTCAACCTCCTGTAGCACACTGCCACTCTACACGGGTGTGTTCCATCCATGTCCCCTGCCCTGGAACTTTGGAGGATTTAGGACTCATCTGGAACATGTCACTTCACTTGTGACCAAAGAATGATAGCAAAGCAGAGAGTTTGGGGGTTTCATTATGGAAAATTGAAAGTATCGGTGCTATTCACCCCACTTCACAGAGAAGAGACCACCTGCCTGAAGGTATCCAAGCTTATCAGGTGCCTAACCAGCTGTCACAGCTCCAGTGTGTGACCAGCTGTCACAGCTCCAGGTGCTTGAATAGTTGGTCAGGTGTTCCTGACCAGCTGTCACAGCTCCAGGTGCTTGACCAGCTGTCACAGCTCCAGTGTGTGACCAGCTGTCACAGCTCCAGGTGCTTGAATAGTTGGTCAGGTGTTCCTGACCAGCTGTCACAGCTCCAAGTGCTGACCAGCTGTCACAGCTCCAGGTTCCTGACCAGCTGTCACAGCTCCAGTGTGTGACCAGCTATCACAGCTCCAGTGTGTGACCAGCATCATTTTCATAGCCCCTATATTTATTACTGATTTAGCCAAAATTTACCAACAAATTGGCCACATTTTAAATGAAGCCACCTGGCTGCTTTGGCAGTGTATACTTCTGTGGCCACATGTGAGTTTATATTTTATCATTAATTTTTGAGGTTAACATGCTTTGGAATGTGTCTCTAACCTCAGAAGAAAAGAAAGTTGCATGTTCTTCCTCATCTACAGATCTAGCCTACAGCATATCCATTATATGAATAGACAGAGTTATATATAACATTAGAAAGGAGAACAAGAATTGGGCAAACACAGATAATGAGATAATGAAGGACTGGATGCAGGTAAAGGGCACAGAAGTCATAAACAAGGATGTAAGGCTTTTAACTCTACCATGGATGTGTTGTTTTGGGGGGGTGGCTTTGGGGTATATGTGTATGTACATGTGAGTGTGCATCTGTGTGTACATGTGAGTATGTGTGTGCATGTGAGTGTGTAGGTGTTGGATAAATACATAGAAATATAATTGATTATAAAAGTATAAAATCCAAAGCCAAGCTTCTACCTTAGGAATGGCTATTGTAACTGTACCACTGAGATGACTGGACCTTAGGTTGGGCAGGCGCTGGCGTGGACAGCTACACTGCTCTCACCATTGTGGCATTTTTATTTCAAGTTCTTTATAGTAAAGTGATTGTTATGAAATTATCTCCTCATATCATCTTCTTATGTATGTATCATTATACATTGTCTTACCCACCCAGTCACCCCCAGTGCCCTCCTGTCCCTGTGCATCTCTCCATCGGAATCCTCTCCTTCCTCAAGTTGGTCTCCCTTTCTTGTTTCGTAGTATGAATCCCACCATTCTCTTTCCGACCTCCTCTAAGATCTCTTCTTCACCTCATGGTTCTTTCTCCAGTCTTGTGTTCTCCACATGCACAGAAATGCATGTATCATGAATTCTAATAGTATCACTGTAAAGGACCATCTCTGCATCTCTGGATGCTCCAGTTTTAGCATCTGTACTGCTGAAGTGAGCATGGCCATACGAGTCCCTAATGAAGAGTGGGACTCGAAGGAATGTCATTGTCTTTACACTCTATACATTTCCCCCAAAGAGATCTATATCAGCCATTTATAATAATCCTCTACTCTGCTTTGTTATAACCCTAATTAATTTTTAAAAAGTAAGAAATTAGCTTCTTTTTTATGTAAGAAATTAGAAAAGTCATCAAGATTGAAAATGGCCTTGAGGGTTGTATCATGGAGACTATGATCAGGGCACCATGAACAAGTGCAATTTAAAGAAAACTGCTGCCCAAACTGTGTAACTCTACTCTGTGCATCTACTGCTATCTTGAGTTCCTGTTTGGGGAATGAAAAAAAACCTAAAAATCAAAAAACAATAACAACAACAACAACAACAAAGAGGTAAAGAAGACAGACTTTGAGTAAAGTTTGACCATAGCAGAGAGGTGACTAGAAACTTTTATTTTTTAACTTTTATTGCATTATAATGAGAAAAGTTACATGATTTCAATTTATCTGAATTTGTTAACATTTAAAAACACATTTTAAGTAAATAGAATTAAATCACATTCTTGTTTCCCTTTTGTACCCCAACTCCTCCCAGAAACCCCCCTTCAATATCTACAATATCATTTTTTGTCATATTCTTTAAAATTTATAAAATATTATAACAATAAGAATGAGTATTATAAAAGTTGTTTCATACAAAACAACAATTTAACAGCCTTATGTAGATGCTTGTCTATGGCAATACAGAAAATACGTACATTTTTCTCAATATAAATTTTAAATAACTCCAAATGTATTAACTGTATATTTCAAATTATTACATCACTACTAATATTTTCTTAAATTAACATAAATATATGTGGTAGCCCTGCTGTGTTCACGGAAGAATTCCAACCGACGCCAGATATGACAACTCGACTCAACTCACTAGGGGTTTGGAGCCTATGGAAATAAATCAGAACCAGATACCCGGCTCCCTAGGAAGCCGTGAACTTTGATCTCCGTTCCTGTCCTGGAATCCTTTGTATTAGCGTCTTAGCTTTGATTCTGCCGAATGTCTGTTCTCACCTAATCGCTAATTGCATACCTGTACTACATCTAGTATATATGCCCCCTTTTCACTGAAGTAAAGTTACGCCTCGATGAGAACCCTCTCCTAGTGTCGCCTCTCTTTCTCTGCCCATTTATTTTGCAGGTCCCCAAATTCCCGGTTCGTGGAACCCCATGGAAGTAAGAACGCTGCGGGCCGGCTTCCTACAAATATATAAAGAGTTTTTGTTTGTTTGTTTGTTTTGCATTTAGTAGAGTTTAAAATCTTGGCTCTTACTGTGGTAACTTGATACAAGAGTTACAAATGTCAAGCAAAGCATTCAGTCTTACTCTTTGTTGTTCTCTTACAAACCCCCTCCCATTTTAGTTGCCTACATTTCTTTTGGGTATATAAATACTTTTAAAATATGTAAGCTGTTCTGAAAACCATAGTATTGTGTAAAAACATGAAATAAACAATACTACTAATAGAGAGGCTGAGATAGGAGAAGCAAGATCTCAAGACCATTATGATGTACACAGCAAGGATGACTAAACAAGCTGAAAGCATATATGGATTGTATAATACTAGACCTATTTCTCCAATTACCAAATTAGAGAGACCATTAGATGACAATCAATAAATTTTCAATTCCTCACATTTTTGGATTTCAATTGTTTAGGATATGTTGGTAATATTAATTTTCATATTAAGATATTAAGAAAAGGTAATTGTAACTTCCTGTTATTTTTGTTGTAAGAGGTGGAATTAGGGTTGTGTGGATTTTTTGAAAGATTACTTTCTTGCTTCTTCTAGGGTGAAGTTTTGCTCCTTATGTTGATATTTTCCATCTATTATCCTTTGTAGGGCTGGATTTGTGGAAAGATATTGTGTAAATTTTGTTTTGTTATGGAATACTTTGTTTTCTCCATCTATGGTAATTGAGAGTTTTGCTGGGTATAGTAGCCTGGGCTGGCATTTGTGTTCTTGTAGGGTCTGTATGACATCTGCCCAGGATCTTCTAGCTTTCACAGTCTCTGGTGAGAAGTCTGCCATAATTCTGATAGGCCTGCCTTTATATGTTACTTGACCTTTTTCCCTGAGTGCTTTTACAATTCTTTCTTTGTTTAGTGCATTTGGTGTTTTTATTATTTTGTGACAGGAGGAATTTCTTTTCTGGTCCAGTCTATTTGGAGTTCCATAGGATTCTTGTATGTTCATGGGCATCTCTTTCTTTAGGTTAGGAAAGTTTTCTTCTATAATTTTGTTAAAGA
>NW_022196901.1:20987180-21008692 GCF_008632895.1 Mastomys coucha | reverse complement strand
TCTTTCTTAAAGTCCTGTATCATCACCATGAGAAGTGATTTTAGATCTGAATCTTGCTTTTCCGGTGTTATAGTGTCTCTAGGACTTGCAATGGTGGGAGTATTGGGTTCTGATGATGCCAAGTAACCTTGGTTTGTGTTGCTTATATTCTTATGCTTACCCCGCATCATCTGGTTATCTCTACTGCTATTTGCCCTTGCTAAATCTGACTGGAGCCTGTCTTACCTGTGATCCTGGTTGGTCAGAACTCCTCAGAGTCAAGCTCTCTCTGTGATCCTGTAATTCTGGGGTCCTGTGATCCTGGGCTTGTTAGAACACCTGGGAGTGGAGCTTCCTCTGGGTGTTTTGGGAATGACTGCAGAACGTTCTTTTCGCCCAAGGTCTGCTCAGGGCACTGGCTGGCCCAGACAGACCGGAAGCAAGCTGAGCCACTGGGTTGGCAGAGTTCCTGTGTGCCTGGGTCCTGCTGGTCCCAGTTACTCCCAATGTTGGGACAGATGTTGTGTCCTCCTCACCTTTGATCCTGGGCATGTTAGAGCACCTGGGAATGAAGCTTCCTCTGGGTGTTGTGGGACTGGAAGCAACCTGAGCCACTGGGCTGGAGGAGTTCCTGTGTGCCTGGGTCCCGCTGGTCCCAGTTACTCCTGGTGTTGGGACAGATGTTATGTCCTCCTCACCTCTGATCCTGCGAGTGTTAGAGCGTCAGGAAGTGGAGCTTCCTCTGGGTGTTGTGGGACTGGCTGTGGAGCTTGAGCCCAAGGTTGCTCAAGGCACCCGCTCAGACAGACCGGAAGAAACCTAAGCCACTGGGCTGGCAGAGTTCCTTTGTGCCTAGTCCCGCTGATCTCCGTTACTCCTGGTGTTGGGATAGATGTGTCCTCCTCACCTCTCGGACCTGCATCTCTTGACAGATGAATGCTGAACCTGGAGACAGTTTTAACAGCTGCCCAAATGCTCTCTGCCAGCCTGTGTTAGTAGAGGAAGGGATCTGCTCTCAACCCGGTGTTCTGTCTCTATAAGCCTGCAGCCTGTGTCCTGCAATGTCCAGCATTACAGTAAACGACCTCATTCTTCCTATGCTAGCACTGAGCTGTGGCCCTCGCTAGCTCCCATCCCACCCACCACCCAGGCCTCCTGAGCCACTGAGTGGGTGAGGCAAACACTGATTTTTCTCACACCAGTGAGGTTTCCTTGCTTGCTTCTCTTTCTGCACCAGTAACTGGCACAGTGGCCAGTAGCACAGAAGTTTATGTGTATTTACTTAACAGATTAAGAAGAGTGAGGACAGAGCTGTCATATAAACTTTTGCTGAATATTATACTAGGGAATGAGGTCACAACGCTGGCTACACTGTCTACACTGGCCATAGGCATTCTCTTCAGCCTGCTGGCCCTGCTATTCTACAGTTCAAAAACTCCTACAGGTACTCTTTGAGGGTGGAGGGGCAGACAGGGGAATGTGACTTCTCACTGCAGGAAGAACTAAGAGTATGAGGTTGCTTCACCTCTCTCCTGATAAGCAACAGGAGGCAGCAGCCCCCTAGAGACACACAAAGCCTGAGCTCCCAGAGGCCACCTCCTCTGGCTAACTACCTCTCACAGAGGAGGAAATCAGGCTCAACCCTATTTACCTCCTGTGCTTGGGTTTCTCCATGTCTCCTACACACACAATGGGATTTTATGCAGATATAAAGAGTGAGATTCTATCATTTCCATGAAAACAGACACAAACGAGATTATCATGTTGAGTAAATTAGGTCAGGCAAAGAGAGAAAACAAATCATGCTCATTTGTGGAACCAAGTGTGTGTGTGTGTGTGTGTGTGTGTGTGTGTGTGTGTGTCTGTGTGTCTGTGTGTCTGTGTGTCTGTGTGTAGACGAAAGGTAGGTAGATAGATAGGTAGGTAGATGGATAGATAGATAGATAGATAGATAGATAGATAGGTAGGTAGGTAGGTAGATAGATAGATAGATAGATAGATAGATAGATAGATAGATAGACAGTCTGTACCTAAGACATTGCTTTAGAAGCAATAGACTCTGAGACAAAGGAAACTAAAAAGAAGAGGTAACAAAAGAGGGGGATGTCAGGACACCATCAAATTACCTTACTGACTTGTATGAATGTGTTCTTACAAAATCTAGTAAAATATAAAAATTAGTCTTCTTGTGGGCAGCTTGGAAGGCTTCTTTACCTAAGAGATATTGTAAAAATGCCACATAAACAAAAGACATGTTTGGACTAAGGCCCAGCTGGTAAAGTATGGAGACCTAAGTCTGATCCCCTAGAAGCTCTATGGAAGCAGAGACAGCAGGAGTCTGGCCAGCCAGTCTAGTTGAGTCACTGAATTCATGTTCGATGCAAGGCTATCTCAAATATAAGATGAAGGGACCGCAGAAGTGGCTCTGAGGTTTAATGTGTTTCTCTCTCCCAGAGGACCCACATTCAGTTCTCAGCACCCACACCAGATGGCTCATAATTGCCTAGAACTCTAGCTCCAGGAGATTCAACTCCTCCTTCGAGAATCCATGGGTAGCCATGTATTCATGCCCTATATATACACAAACATACACACATACACATAAAGAAAAATAAATCTTTAAAACTTAAGATGATGACTGGCTGAGAAAGGCACCTGGCATTCTTCTGATCTCCATACATACATGCACATATACATATGTGTACTCACACATGAACATGTACAAAGAGAAAAGGAGGCCCAGCTATGAAAATATGATCAGCCTTGTTTCCTGAATCCTTTGACATTATATTTATACTAGTAATTAACATTTTATACTATTTATTCACTGGGGAAATAAGAATACTTTCCCAACTCCAGCACATTAAATTTGACATTTTCCATCTACTTATCACAGACAGAAATGTTACATACAATCTGCATCATATCAAATCAATTGGGTTCTCCAAAGAGGTAGGAGGTCTGCAGGGAGAAGAGAGTATGCAAGTGGATGAGCCAGTGCACTGACTCGTTTTGCAGGGGAGAATGTTCCCTGTCCTTAGGTGATGTGTTGAGTTTTTAAGAGGAAGGAATTTCTATCTCCTTGCCAATTACTTGACTTGGCAGAGCAATTTTTTTCCTACCTAAGTTCACACAGTCACATAATTAAGCTAGGAGAAATGCCTGGGGAATTAGAAGCATTGTTGAGTGGGAAATTAAGGCAGATGCCAACAAAGCCAAGACTTCCCAAGTGGCTGGCTGACCTCCCTATGCTGCTTGCCTCAACCCTGCCTTCTCTCTCAGCCCCTCCTGCCCACGCTATAGCTACTGCTCCTACTTTAGTTCTTTGTATTTGCTGAGTCTGAGCATACCCTCTGTCCCCTGGGCTGCACAGTGTGAGTCTAAAGTTTCTGAATGATGTCATAACAACATTATTTGGAGTTACTTGGAACACATACAAGAACACAGTCTCCCTCTCTTGTGCCCCAAAGTGTCTGAGTCTCTGGTTCTGTCTCCATCCTATTTATGCTCACTTCCCAGCCATGGTTAGGAAGGGTAGTATGTCCGTTACTGTGCAGACCTGACACAAGTGGTTGATGAGACAGGAGAAACTCTTCTGAGGATAGGGGAGCTCCTCATAGAGGATGCCATGGGGAGGGGTCTTTCTAGGATCTCCCACATCACTCTCCAAGCCTCCCCCTCACATTCATAGTCATGTCCTAGAAAGCTTCAGGGGAGCAAAGTTACAGAGGTGAACAACTGACTTTTGTATCTGCAAGCAAGTGGCCCCTCTCTGGGTCTCTGCTGAGTTTCAGATTATAAATGAGCAATCATAGCCACCTCTAGTTCTCACTGCTTTGATTGAAGCACATCGAGTCATGGGCATCTGTGACCAGGGCGCTGGAACTGTGGAGTCTGAAATGCACTTGAGGCACATCACTGAAGGCACATCTCTGGGAGACTTGAGCATCGTTACCTAATTGAAGGATTGACTTGCATCATTAACTTTGCAATGAGTCCTGTTTCACTTGGTTAGCACTGCCATTCCATAACCTGAGATTTCAATAGGCACGGGGCGGGGCCTGAGCTTGCTCAGGAGAGCTGTTAAGTTTTGACGTGCAAACCTTCAAGCTGAGACGCTGCCACCTGCCACTCTGCATATGATTCGGGCATCTTTTCTCCCAACATGCCCTTCCTAAGGGCTTCCTGATAAGAGGCAGTGTCTATGGTTTTCTAAGAAAAACAACACAAATAAAAAGTAGTTCCCATTTTCAGGACCACACAAAGTATGAAGAAAGATGGGACACTGAACAAGGGCAGGCACACACCATCCGTAACCAACGCCCAGTCTAACATGCTTGGAAGGATCAACCACCCAGTCACTTTCAGAAGTACCAAGACCTTCTTGTCAGGAGGCACAAAATGTGGAATAAAACTACTTGTGTCTTTTAAAGATTTTTTTATTTTGTTTTTAAATTACATGCATACATGTATGTCTGTATGGGGAGTGTATGTGAGTACAGATATCTACAGAAGCAAAAACTGCATGTCAGAGCCCCCTGGGCCAGAGTGACAGGCTGCCACAAAATGCCTATTATGGGTGCTGGCACCAAACTCAACTGCTCTAGAAGAACAGTTTTAACTCTCAACAATGGAGCCATCTCTTGGCCCTACATGTTTTATTTTAAAGCAGGATTTTCAGTCAATGCTTCTAGCTTTACCTCAGGAGAGGGCTCATGTCCTACCAAACAATTTTACTTATTTTCTAACTCTGATGCCAGTAAGATATTGTAGGTACAGTTTCCTCTTTGAGAAAGAATACCTTATTTGTACATAGAATGTAGTCTACAAATAACCTCTGCAAATGAGGTCACATGATGATGTGCCATATACTGCTTCCTAGTCCCTGCGGTCCATATGGTAAGCACAGTGTCCTGTACACTAAACTACCTAAGAGGAAAGATGCACAGGTGACTGGGCTAGCTTTTATTGGCTCCTCTAGCAGGGGAAAACTGTGAAGTCTGGGTCAAAGCTGCTGGGATAGTCCTTTACTGAATAGTAGGTAAGACTGCTTACTAGCTAAACTTTCTCTTTCCCTTTTTAAAAAAAAAAAAGAATAATGCTATTTCCAGCAAACATCTAATTTATGCAACCAAGGGACACTATTGAATTTGACTTTTTTCCAGTTAACATTCCAGTCCTGAGAATATTGCCTTCTTCTTTAATGAACTCATATTAACCATGTGGAAAATATGGGAACAATTTCCAGTTTCAGTGCTAAGGTGTGGAAAGATTGAAAACCATCCCTTATATAAGAAAAACATCGAACAAAGTAAATCCTAGACTTCTAATGGTCTTCTAAGAGATCACAGGTGCCAGGCAAATTAACACCCAGAGTCCAGAAAAATCAATGCATGTGGAAGGACTAAAACGGGACCTGCTACCCCAGTGTAGAAGCCAGTGGGACCAGAATGGATTCCAAGTTACCATCTGATGAGTCAGCTGGGTGCTGAGTGAGCAGCTTGCATGAAAACTCTGGGGACAACCACTGTTGAAAGTGAGGAGAAGCCACACTCTCAAGGGCTCTCCTTCTAGTAGCCCTACCAAGTTCTTATTATGATGGTCTGAGAGAGATATGCTGTTGGTCTGGCAGGAAAAAAAGAGTTAGCATTGAAAGACCAGCCCGACATAGTCCCCACCACACAAGCCTGGCACCTAGAAGGCTGGACATAGTCCCCACCACACAAGCCTGGCACCTAGAAGGCTGGACATAGTCCCCACCACACAAGCCTGGCACCTAGAAGGCTGGGCCTGGACTTTCTAGCAGAAGAGGACACTCTTCACATACAATACTCTTCAGTCCTCCTCACCTAAGAGGAAAGATGCACAGGTGACTGGGATAGTAGAAGGAAAACAGTAAAAAACAAAGCAAAACTAAGCTAGGTAAATATTAGAAGTAGCAGAAATAGTAATGACAGAGAACCTTTCTATAGTTAATGTCAGATACTAAAACACAGTACCTGGAAGGTCAGAGTAGACAAAAAGGGGATAAAAAAAAAAGACAGAGAACAAAAGACAGAAATGGAGCCTAGGTATTAATTATTAAATTTCAGAAAACAAGGAAAAGTAAATGTTTCAAAGATGAAGGTGGGGAGGGGGCAGGGTATAGACTGCATAGAAGCAGGTGCTCAATTCACAGGGGGAAGCTTGGCACAGAAGGGGAAGGTGAAGGCATTGTAGTGAAATTCTTACAGTTCTGAGAAGAAAAGCCACCATGTGGGGCTTCTGTACTAGGTGAAACTGTCCTTCAGACATAAAGGTACTCATCGAATGAACAAAAGCCAAGGACCTAGTGAAGAAAAAATGATAGAAATCACCACAGGAGAGGTGACAGAACTTACCACAGGAAGGATAATGGACATCACCACAGGAGAGGCGATGGAAGTCACCACAGGAGAGGCGATGGAAGTCACCACAGGAGAGGTGACAGAACTTACCACAGGAAGGATAATGGACATCACCACAGCAGAGACGACAGAAGTCACCACAGAATTCAGTATGGGAGAGATGATGGAAGTCACCACAGGAGAGGCGATGGAAGTCACCACAGGAGAGATGACAGAAGTCACCACAGCAGAGACGACAGAAGTCACCACAGAATTCAGTATGGGAGAGATGATGGAAGTCACCACAGGAGAGACAGTAGATACTAGTGAAGAAAGCAAAGTGATATAGGGAAGATACTTGGATCTCCATAAACAGAAATTATAAGAGTATAATTGAACAAAAACAAAATAAGACCATTTACTCTTAATACACACACACACAGACAGACAGACACACATCAGTCTGTAGTATTAATGACAATAATATATGGGGTGACTATAGCACATGGATCAATAAAATTAATGAGACTAATATCACAGTGTAACCAAGGATGAAATGGCAGGATTAAGAACATTCTGCTATATACCTATACTACTCAAAGAACACCATAAAGAATATTTTGATAAAGAAGACAGATGTCAGTTAAAAATTATGTGCATCCTCTAGAACACCTACTAATGAACTTAAAAACTAACCATGCAGTTGGTATGCTAGGACAGGTAACAAAGTAGAGCACACAATATTAAAGTGATAAGTTAAAAAAGAAGACAGGAGCTGGAGAGAGGGCTCAGCGGTTAAGAGCACTGACAGCTCTTACAGAGGTCCTGAGTTCAATTCCCAGCAACCACATGGTGACTCACAACCATCTGATGACCTCTTCTGGTGTGTCTGAAGACAGCTACAATATACTCATATAAATAAATAAATCTTTTTAAAAAAGAAGAAGACAGAAAACCAGGTATGAAGGCTCACATCTATAATCACAGTGCTAGGAGGCAGAGACAGGCAGATCTTCGGGCACACTGGTCAGCCAATCTAGGTGAAATGGTGACCACTTGGTTCTCTGAGAGGTGTTGTCTCAATAAGTAAGGTAAAGAGTGGTAAAGGAAGATGTCCAGTGTAAACCTGTGGTCCCCACACACTCATGCATAGACAAGTGCACTTATACACTATACAACACACACACACACACACACACACACAAATGAGACAGCAGAGAATGACACACAAATGAGACAGCAGAAAATGTAAGGAATATTTTTTTTTTTAAAAAAAGATAAAATGTAAACTACAGTCAGTGTTAATTCAACCATATGATAATTGCAATGATGGGAATAGTCTAAATATAGAAATAAATAGAGAAAATTGGTCAGAGTGGTTATAAAAACAGGGCCAATCAGATGTTGTCTGCAAGAAACCTATCTCAAGTACCGCACCTCAGACTGAAGAAGAAAAGCGCCAATACTCAGCAAAGATAGCAGGGAAGGCTACTGTCTTGTGGAAAAACAGATTTCAAAAGAGGAGGGTCACTAGGGACAAAGAAAAGCATTACCCAAGGAAAAGAGTTAGCTCTGCAGGAAAACCTTCACATTGTCCACACATGGACCCCAACAATATGGCATCAAGGTATACTCCCCCAAAAAAGCTGGTAGAACTAAGAGGGAAATGGACAAGTCCGCTCTTGAGGTTGGAAACACTGAAAGTCCATCAATGATATATATGTCAAGCAGAAAGCCAAGACAGAAAAACAGTAAGTATAAGCTGGCCTCACTATCAATAATCTAATATAGTAGCTTTTTACAGAATCATTCTGTGTATGTGCCTTATGGTCACATGAGGCATTCACCAGGACTAACTACAGGTTGGGTCAGTAAAACAGCTCAATAAACTTTACAGGGCTGTTCAAGACCACAGTATGATTAAACAAAAGCATAGCTAGAAACCTTCAAATATTAGTATTACTTAATTAATTAAATTAATTAAATTTTCAAACAATCTCTGAACAAAGCAAGTTTCAAGAGAAACTAAAATGTTATTTTGAACTAAATAAAAATGAAAATTGCTAAAACTTTGGGGGAAATGTTATAAAAAGGACTTGAGGAAAATTTATAGCATGAATGCATATATTATCAAAAAAGAAACTAAAATAAACGACTCAAGTTTCCACCCTAAGAAATGAAAAGAACACCTGCTAATTCTATGTTTTGTTTTTTGAAGAATCTTCACACATTTTTTAACAACTTGTACTTTTATTTTAATAGCAGCAAGACTATACCTTTCTTGTACCCTCACCATTTGTTATCAGCATCCCTCTGACAACAGCCCTACTAGCAGGCATGACACCATATGCTGTGGTTTTCCCTGTACTCCTTGACTGGAAATGTGGGAGTTTTAATATGAAATCAGTATATTTAAGAGATAGCAGCATTCCCTGATCACTCCAGCCAAGACTGGGAATTAACCCCAGTGTTCATCAGTTCAAGGACATCTTTTTAAAATGTGGCATATAACACAATGGATACTATCCAGTCCTTTAGAAGAACCCTTAAACAATGGATGAGCCTAGGGGACACTGCCAAAGAGAAGAGAGTCAAAGAGACACCAACGTGCTTTGCTTTCTGTGAGAGTTTTAAAGGTCACAGTCACAGAAGGACGTGGATGGTTAAAGGGAAATCCAACAACTTTAATGGACAAAATGACCTGAGCTCTCAGAGCCTCTTGGCCCCGTCTGTAGCCACGGCATGCAGCCCCGGCATGCAGCCACAGCATGCAGTCACGTTTGTGCTGCTGAGAACCTGGAGATAGGGAGAAAAGGATGAGACTGAAAATTAAAACCCCGGACTTAAAGAAGTGGTGGCTGGGATTTCCCATGCAAAGCTGTGCCCTGGGGGGAACCGAATAGACCACAGGAGAGTCAGACAATATAGTAAACTCCTAGAAAGCAAATGCAGCAGGATCCAGCCGACCTGAAGTCCACACAACAACAACTAACAATAGACTACATGCCCACAGAAATCACCAAAATAGAATAGGCTGAGTCATAGATGAAACTTCAGCAAAGTTCAAACAATCCAAATATAAAGTTGTCCCTAACCACAATGGAGCAAGCTATAAAAAAAAAAAAAAAAGACAGAAAGATGGCAGGAAAGTGTCCCAAATACTTCAAAACTGCATTATATAACTCAAAATAATCTCTGGGTAAAAAAATAAAGTCACAAGAAACAAAATCAGGGGAAAATGTCTCAATGGACAAATCAAGATTGGAAGACACCTGAAAGGAAAATTTTATGACAGTAAATGTTGTAAAATGAAGGAAAGTCATCAATGGATCCAATCATTTTCTGCATAAAGAACCTTGAACTAAGAAGCTCTGCTGAAGAAGCAGCTTGCTGGCTGTGAGCTGGACCACGAGATCCTGGGGTCAACCCAGGCAGCAGCCAAAGTGCGTAAAGTAGAGCAAAGGACTGAACTAAGAACCGCAGGAGAGATGAGCACAGTACACAGAGGATTGTGGGAAGAAGCAAAGGGCTGCCTTGACTAACCCCTGCCCACTGACAGGATGGAAGTGTTGAGGCACACCAGTACTGTCTCTAACAAAGCTAAACATAGCCTTCCACCAAGACCATCACCAGGTCCTCGGGGTACCCATCTGAGTGCTAAGACAATATGGATCCTCCCAAACCTGCACAAGGATCTCCCAGCTAGTGTTTGTTCACATTCACCTAGGACCGAGAACCACCAAGAGACTCCTCAACAGGCAAATCAGCAAATGGTATATCCACACGATGGAAACTAGTTACTGATCAAAACACAGGAGACTTTGATCTAGAGACTAAGAATGGATGTTGAATGCATGCCACTAAGAAATAAATCCACTTGAGAAGGTTTTAAACTCTAAGATGCCGTGTCTGGAAAGGACCAAATAAGAGCAGTGCAGGCCTCTGATTGTCCCAACTTGAGGTGGCCCCGAGAGAGGTGAGAATATGAGTTAAGATCCTCAGAACAGATGAAAATCCAGACATAGTAGCACCTGTAACCTTCACAACCCTTGTGGTGGTTTAAACAAAAATGGCCCACTGAGCTCATGTATTTAAATGCTTACTCGCCAGGGAGTGGATTTAGGAAGTGTGGCCTTATTGAAGTAGGTGTGGCCTTATTGGAGGAACTGTGCAACTAGGGGTAGGCTTCCAGGTTTTAAAACCTCAAGCCAGGCCCAGTGTCTCTCTCACTTTGCTGGCTGTAAATCTGGATGTGTAACATCTCGAACACCATGTCTGTCAGCTTGCTGCCATGTTCCCCACCATGATGACAATGGATTGAACCTCTGAAACTGTAAGCAAATCCCAATTAAATACTTTCATGGTGTTTCTTCACAGCGATAGAATCATGACTAACACATCCCTGGAGATGGGGGAGACAAACAGGAGAATCCCCAAGAGCTTGTGGGCCCGCTGTGCATAGCAGTAAACAGCAAGAAATCTATCTTAAACAAGATAAAAGGTGGGAGACATCAGAAGCTGTCTTCCAAACTCTTTGTGCATGCTGTGGCACATACATAGCTGCACGCATGTGCACATGCACATACATACACATCAGCATCATACATGTAGCATAACATATAGCATACATGCTACATACATGTACAAGGTTTTTTTCAAAAGACTCTAACTAATTACAGATATATAAATCTAACTCACTGGAGAGGTTGGAGGAAAACCATGGGTTGGAGAAATGTCTATTAACCCTAAGGCGAAGGGTAGCACATGAATGAACCCTGTGTCCCACTCCTGGCCATAGGCCATTCTGAGACTGCAGCTAAACGTTTTTTCACCCAAAAGGTGATTCTGCAGCACAATCCATGAATTCCAAGCTTATTCACAGGAGCAAATATCACTGTGAAGTTCATCTACATGTAAAATGGACATGAAATTATAAAAACAAAATGTCCAGGGGAATTTGTCTACCATAAAGTCTCATCTCATTAAATCATCCTGACAGTCCACTTTCCTTATTTGGCTAAGAAATCCATCTTTAAATTAGCAAAAGCTGATCCTACTTCACTTTTATCTTCTGTAGAGAAGTCCAGTGTGGCTTGAATATACTTGTTCATTGCTGTACAGTTGTGTGTGGGGGTCAGAAGACAGCCTTGGCTGTTATTTCCCAGGCACTCTTCCACCCTTGCCACTCTCTATGCTGGCTAACCAGTGAGTCTCAGGGATCTGCCTGTTTCTACGTCAGCAGCATTATACGCACACATTGTAGCACCCAGTTTTATTTTGTTTACAGCAGTTCTGGAGATTGAACCTGGCCATGGTGCTTCCAGTCGAATACTTCATTAACTGTCTCCTCAGCCCAGAGATGTCTACTTTTCAGAGATCCAGTTTCTTTGTTTCCTAAGCATAAGCCTAGCATGTTTTGGTATTAGAGGATTTTGGAGGTTCTGACATTGGAAAAATGCAGAAGAGCCAGGTGTGGTGGTTCACGCCTTTAATCCCAGCAATGGGGAAGCAGAGGCAGGTGGATCTCTGTGACTTCAAGGCCAGCCTGGTCTACAATGAGAGTTCCAGGACAGCCAGAGCTACACAGAGAAACTCTTCCTCCAAAGAAAGGAAGGAAAGAGGGAGGGAGGAAGGGAGGGAGGGAGGAAGGGAGGGAAGGAGGGAGGTAAGGAGGAAGGGAGGGAAAAGGAAGGAAGGAAGGAAGGAAGGAAAGAAGGAAGGAAGGAAGGGAGGAAGGAAGGAAGGAAGGAAGGAAAAAAAGAAAAGAAAAAAAGAGAAAAAATTTGGATGAAACTAGGCTTCTTAAGTCTGGCTAAAAGGAAACTCACCATGGGCTGCTGGCCAGGAACCTTCTGTATTTGGATAGGGAGCTAAATACAAAAGGGATATTAGGAAACCCTTCAGATCCTACATAGTATGGTACCACTAGAGGTGAGAGTACAGGAACACACACACACACACAGAGATGGCTCTATTGAACTCATCCTGACTAGTAGGGGTACCTGATGCTTTTTGTACAAATGTTTGAATTGTACAAAGGCTGCATCCAGTGTTTTCTTGATATAGTTAAGGAGTTTGGAAGCGCAGCCATATTTTAACCAGTTAGTCCATTGTTGATCGATAATGATTTGAGAGAGGCTGAGCAGGGACCTACAGTCTTTTTGCTGTTGGTGTTATACTGGGGTTTGAACTGATGCCTCCCACATGCTAGGGCATCATCCCCAGCCTTCTGCTTGCTTCTTACTTTGAGACAGGGTCTCACTCGTTTGCATAGTTAAACTCATTCTGTTGTCCAGGCCGAATTGAATTTGTGGTTTTCTTGCCTCAGCCTCCTAAGTTGTTGGAATTACAGTATGCTCTGCCAAGTCATGCTTTCTCTAACTTCATTTTTTTTTCAAATTTTTATTATAGAATGAACACTTTTTTGGGGGGGGGGGGATTTTTTGAGACAGGGTTTTTCTGTGTAGCCCTGGCTGTCCTGGAACTCACTCTGTAGACCAGGCTGGCCTCGAACTCAGAAATCTGCCTGCCTCTGCCTCCCAAGTGCTGAGATTAAAGGTATGCACCACCACCACCCGGCTAGAACAAACACTTTCTCATTTCAAACTTTTATTATAATTTTCCAATAATCAAAGCAGTGGCGATGACATGAAGGCAGGCAAAAGCCACAAGAGAGAGTGGCCTCAGAAACAACCCCACCGTGCACGGTGCAATGTTTCCCCCCAAAGCAAAGCCAGATATTCACATGTGGAGAGTAGAAAGTCGGAGCATCATCACACACAGAGATTAACTCAAAATGCATCAAAGGGAAAAACTAAGAGCTAAAATGAAAATTCCCAGGGCAAGCTATAGTCAGCTCCTTTGGGTAGGTCAATGCTTTTGTGGATATGACTACCAAAAGTTCAACCAGAGTAAATAATCCAACTATAAATGGGCCGAGAACCTAAAAAGATTTCCTCAGATGATATATAAAGAAGGCCACCAAACATATAGAACACGTGACATCAGTAGTAGAAGGATGCTATATGAAAGCTGGGCACAGCTAGTGAAGAGCAGAGCTCAGGAAGAAGTGAAAATGAGCCTCAGGTCAGGCTGAGAGGAGAAGAGCCACTGAGACTGGCCTTCCCTACAGGCAGAGCAGCTCAATTACATCTGCTGCCTCTCCTGACAGGACTGTCATGCTGCAATTTGCAAAATACAACTTGTCAGAAACTCTTGCTTCTGACCTAGGACCTGCGTGCCCAGCTCACCTGTGGATGGCAGGCACAAAATCTTTGAGAACGTCACTTCTTGCTTCACCTACTCTGACAAATGCCCACACTTCATGAATGCCAGGTATGGCTGGGAAAGTCCAAGGCTCAGAGCCAGAAGGGGTGCAGATAAGACTGAGCAAACTACCTGGAGTAAAGCAGTTGGTCCTGCTGATGCCAGGGGGTGGTAGGGGGTAACAGGGTAACCTCTGCCCCACTCATCTGAATACAGCTGAAGTAGCTCAGACAGACCACATGAGGAATAGATGTGCATGAACTGGCATACCTTCCTTACAAAACAAACCTGTGTTACAGGAATTATAAGCTAAATCAAAAAAATTTAGAATTGGGATGCTCCCTTTGTAGCTGTATGCCTACACCCTGTTTGAAGAACTTGACAACCAACCTGCTACAAACATTTTATCTGTAGGACATTTGAGTTTATTTTTTGACTCAATGTAGTGGGATGTCACCCAACCACTGAGTTGATACACTGTAATTCTGAGCACAAGCCTTAAATTATGCTGTTTTTTTTAATTTTGGCACAGCAGAAACATTGTGTGTGTGTCCACATGTATGTGGGGCTGTGTGTCCACTTGTCTGCAAATGCACCTTACAGCCAGAGCACAGCCCCAAGTTGTAATTCCTCAAAAGACATTCAGCATGTTTATAGAGGGTTTCTCTCACTGGCCTGGCTGGCTGGCCAGGAAGCCTTAAAATCTGCCATCTCTCTCCAGCAGGATAGTAAGTTCTCTCCATGATGGGCTTTTTACATGGGTTATTGGGATCAAATTCAGAGCCTCGTGCTTACCAGCCAAGAACTTCATTGAACTGACTTCCCATGCCTAAGCTGAATTATTTTTAGCAATATGCCTATTATGTGTAGAACATGAGAACCCTCTCATGTGGACCAAGTAGACAATGAAAAGTAGTGCCGATGGATGTCAGGACTTTAGGGTGGCCTCTGTCTTCAGCATTAGACTCTCCTCTTTTTAAAGTGCCCAGGCTGTACATGACATTCACAGTAACAAAGTCACTTTGTCAACACAGTTTTGGTTAATTTTCTTCTGTGTAAGCCTTAAGCCTGTCTGTCTTTCTGAGGTAGACAGTGCCCTGAAAGGCCTTTTAGCATGGATTATGGCATCACTAAGTGTTATAGGTGAAATTCTGTTCCCTCACCCAAATTATTCAGACCTGAAAGCTCTAATCTAAAGGCACACATCAGCTTGTGTCTGTGTTCAAAGATAAGATCTTTAATCAGCCATCGCGCTGCTGTGACTAAGGAGAGGAAGCATGGGGCCAAGAAGATACCCGGGAAGCAGAACCCCTGCACAAGCTTGAGTCTCAACACCAGTTGTTATAATGGAAATATAAACATATCCTGGTAGCTTTCAGGCAGAAAGTTATTCCCAGGGGGAGCCAAATACAAAGTTATGAAGTCAGATATCGCTAAATATTGAATGAGAAGCAAGCTGAAGAATAAAGGTAAGAAGAGCCAGCTCTAATGAGTCTGTAGGGCTCTTCTTGCACTTGGGGCAGAGCAAAGAGAAGATCCCGTGAAGAGCCAGGGAGAAATACTATCTACCAGTCATGGAAGAAAACCTCAGAGGAAAGTGTCTATCCTTGATCTTAAGACTTCAAGCCTCTACAGTCACACAAACCCACAGCCATCCACATATGCACTGCTGTAGAAGCCAGTCACACAAGCTCACAGCCATCCACATATGCACATAAACACTGCTGTCAAGGCCAGCCAGCCTACATATGGAATTCATTATGGAAGCCTCATAGACTCAGAACTGGGGTCACAGCTTCACCTGCTCATTGTAGTCACCCTAACAATCAGTATGCCTTTGTCTTTGTTTAAAAACGATTTCAAGAATAAATTCCAGTTCATGGGAGGCTACAAAGTTCACACCCAAGTTCACTTCCGAGGACATAAGCTTGGTTTCCAGCTAATGGTGTGTCCCTGTGCTGCCTACCAAACTTGTCTGAAATCATTTCAGGATGCATTTGCACACTGTGTGCTTCTGTGTCTCCCTGGTGGGTATTTTCCTGTGGGATTGTACGTTTCATCAACTGGTTCTATCCATGGCTTTTGGTGTTTGGTTTCCATGCCCAAGCTTACCAACATAAATGTGTTAAGTTTTGCTATTCCAAAAACTGATGCTGCTGTGAGGGCAATTCTTTCTCTTCCACAGTGAGAATGGCCCAAGACACCAGCCTGAGCCATCTGAGGGAAGCAGTCCATCAGCAGAGCCTGCCCACCCCTCTCATGACCCTCTGCTGCTTAGGTCAGTCACTCTACCTTCTCCTCCACACCCAGAGTTCCCACTCAATTTCATGTATTTGCTTCCCACCTCAACCATGAAACATCTCAGGTTCAATCTGTCTAAGCCTGATGAAGCTGCCACTTGCCTAACCTCATGCAACATAAAAGTCATAGTAGTGTGTGGACCTGGGACAGAGCACTCTGTCCACTGCCTGCCCCCTCACTTGAACTAACAGTTAGGCATGGCTGCTAAAAAGCTTACGAGTTTTCTTAGGATTGAAGAGAAACTGTCACCTTTCTTCTTCTTTCTTTTTCTTTTTTTAAATGTATTTGTTTTTTATTAGATATTTTCTTTATTTATACTACAAATGACATCTCCTCTCGTGGTTACCCCTCCAAAAAAATATCAAAAGCAAAAAGCAAAAAACAAAAAACAAACCCTGTTTCTATAGGCTTCTTGTATGTTTATGGCCATCTCTTTCTTTAGGTTAGGGAAGTTTTCTTCTATAATTTTGTTGAAGATATTTACTGGCCCATTACCTTGGAAGTCTTCACTCTCTTCTATACCTATTATCCTTAGGTTTGGTCTTCTCATTGCATCCTGGATTTCCTGGATGTTTTGGGTTAGGAGCTTTTTACTTTTTGCATTTTCTTTGACTGTTGTGTCAATGTTTTCCATGTTATCTTCTGCCCCTGAGATTCCCTCTTCTATCTCTTGTATTCTGTTGGTGATGCTTCCATCTATGGCTCCTGTCTTCTTTCCAAGGTTTTCTATCTCCAGAGTTGTCTCTCTTTGTGATTTCTTAATTATTTCCACTTCCATTTTTAGGTCCTGGATGGTTTTGTTCAATTTCTTCACCTGTTTGGTTGTGCTTTCCTGTAATTATTTAAGGTATTTTTGTGTTTCCTCTGTAAGGGCTTCTACCTCTTTATCTGTGTTCTCCCATATTTCTTTAAGGGAGTTATTTATGTCATTCTTAAATTCCTGTATCACCATCATGAGATATGTTTTTAGATCCAAATCTTGCTTTTCTGGTGTGTTAGGGTATCCAGGACTTGCTGTGGTGGGAATACTAGGTTCTGATGATGCCAGGTAGTCGTGATTTCTGTAGGTAAGATTCTTGCGTTTGCCTTTAGCCATCTGTTAATCTCTGGTGTTAGATGTTCTTGCTGTCTCTGGCTGGGTCTGTAAGCCTGTGTCAGTGCTTCTGAGAGATCAGCTCTACCCTGGTAGGTCCCCTGTGCAAAGGGCTGTGGAACAGCTATCCCTCCTGGGTGTAGATGGATGAATGAAGACTGCAGATTCTGTGGCCTGTGCCTCCCAGATGCTCCCACCTGAGACCCGGGACCAGAGCACTCCCTGGAGAGAAGCTCTCTGCTTAAGGGAAAGGTTGCAGAGAGGGTTGTGGATCTGCCACCGTCCTGGTTGTGGGCAAAGGTATAGAGGATCCAGTCCCAGCTATCCTGCCACTTCTGCAGCCTGAGCCTCCTGGCTAGTCCTGCCTTAGAAAGTCAGTGAAGAGAAAATGGGGACCTTACCTGAGACCCAGGGTCAAAGCACTCCCTGGAGAGAAGCTCTCTGCTTGAGGGAAAGGTGTGCAGAGAGGGTTGTGGATCTGCTGTCCCTCCTGGTTGTAGATGGAGGTAGAAAGGATCCTGTCCCAGCTATCCTGCCACTTCTGTGGCCTGAGCCTCCTGGCTCTACCTTTCTTATAAAACCAAATACAGCCTGTCTCTTTGAATAGCTTCCATCACAAAACAGCAGAGAAGACTAAAATAGATATGGCTTGCTTTAGAGACCTACCCAGACCCCAGGAACCTTGGCAGGTATAACAAGGTAAAAGTGATCTGTGAGATCTGTTCTCTTTCTGAGAATCGTGTTTTACGTTGGGGTGGGGATCAGGGGGAGGGAAGCCTTCTAGATGAGATCTGTGTAAGAAAGCCAACATACCCTCTCTTTGCATAACACTTTGAATAGTTAAGATGTTAATATTTTTCTAGTCTCCAAGAACCAATCATGATGGAGAAAAGACTACTTTAGAAATCCTCAAGGGATCTTAAAATTTGAAAGAAAATTATTGCTAACAAGTATCCTTAAAGCAGGCACATGGCTAAGCTTCAAGCAGACATTGATTAGTGTGTGCTAGTCTTTCCAGAGCTGGAATGTTCCATCCAAAGCCTGTGAGAAGGGCTGGCAGCCACAATGCGGAGCATGTCTGTGACCTGAAGGAGTGAGATACTACAGCGTGGGCTCCTACCTGTTCCTGTTCTCATCAGGCACAGCCTCTTACATGCTCTTCAACCCAGAGAGTGTTCCTGATCTTCCTCAGGTTCCTCCTCTGTGAAGTCCGAATTACAGCAGTGATGGTGCTGTTGATGCTGATGCTCGATGCTGTGATGCCTAGCACAGATTTCAATAAGCTAAAATAATAATATAAAAGCACAGAGCTTAAGTTTGCCTGCTTTAGGAAACTCATGCAGGGAAGCCTCCTAGATGATTTTACTCGAACCATACAATGTCCATGCGATAGCAAGTAGAACCTCTTGTTGGTATCTTGTCCTGTTTTGTTTTTGAGACAGGGTCTTATGTAGCCCAGTCCACACTGGACTTGCCCCATATCTGAGGACAGCCTTGACCTCCCATTCCTCCTGCCATCTCTTGAGTGCTGGCATCAGGTGTGTCTACCACAAGGCCCAGATGGGTTCTTTATATTAAAGACTAACATTTCATTGTGTGTATATACTGTATTTCCCTAGGCCCCTAAAATCATCACCCTCAAAAGGCAGAGAATGGAGTGATGATACAAGCTTCTGAGAAAGGAGGCAATAGGGAGTTGACGATTGATAGGTGCAAGCTCTAGGAATGCTGGGCAATGAGTTCTGGGGAGCCGCTGTACAAACTACACATAGCTGTAAAGATGTTATGTGTACTTATTAATGCTGAAAGGACAGATTTTATGATTTTGTGTGCAGTATTCTTGACACAGCGATACACATTTATATGCATTATACAGACATAGACACATATGCAAATAGACACCCATACATCCACACAAACATATGCATACATGCACACAATATACACATACACACATCAAAGTGAACGTATACATGCATGCATGCTTGCATATATGCACATACATATACAATACTCCACAACAGCTACCAAAGAACATCAGGACATTTAAGATGTTATGGCCATGTTTAGTATGACCAGGGAGGTTTGCATTATGTCCAGTTGCACCCAGCATACACGTTAGCTATATACACATTTATGTATCAGCAATTCCTCAGTAACACTTGAGAAGGAAGCAATAATGACACCAGTGCATATATGCAAAGAAGTTCACAGTCAGATATGGAGCATAGACCTCCCTTTTCATCAGTGCTGGGAGGACCCTAAGTAGCACTGCATAAAGCACACTACACTTTTCTCATGCAGGAAATGAAGAACTCAGCCAAACTCTGACAGCCTCTCATACCTGTCATAAGAGGCAAAGCAATAGACAGTATTCCAGGAGCCCTTAAGCGGCATGTCAAAAAGATTGCAGGAGGCTCGTCAGCCTCCACACCTTCCAGTGTGTTAGAAATTTGAACCAAGAGCTAAGGACTAAGATGCAAGAGGATGGAAAGGACATTAACCATGATGGAGCTACTTCATTTTCTTGCCTTCTGCAGAAAGTCCATGAATAAAGAAAGCAACCTGGCTGGTCACCTTACTGAGACCCAAATGCCTTTGTCATCAATCACAGGTTGGTGATGGGGCAGGCTGCATGGAGTCTGATGGATTAAATCTTCCTGAGAAAAATTTCTGCATTTTGGAGAAAGAGAAAATCCTGTCTGCTTTTATCCTTCCAGTTCAATATATAGCCTGTTCAGTTATAGCCTGCAGCTCACTTAAGCATACCAGACACCTGCTTCTCAGGAGACGAGGAGCAGAGCAAAGAGGACTTAATGGGCCACATGTCCTGCAACCTTTCCAGAAGCAAGTGGAAGACAGTGCAGGCTAGTCACCTTCAGCATGTCTTAGGCACTGGCTTAGGGAGTTCATCTGGTCCTCAGCTGCCCCAGCTTCCACCACTTTTTCAGCACCAGAGAACAGGTGGGAACAACATGCCCAGCCCCCAGCACTGGGATCAGAATATCTAAGAAAATCTAATATCTCAAGGGTCTAATATCTTACGAAAGTATCATACAATCCAAAGTATCTCAGCAAGCAAAGAGACAAACAAACTTCTGCAGAAAAGTGCAGAGCCGAAAGCCAAGTGAATACCATGGACTCCTGGCCAGGGTCCTGCTAGATTTCTATTCATAATGCAAAAGGGTACATTGCATCCCCGAGTAGGTGGAGCTCAGCTTCCATGTTCACAGGATCAGCTAATTTACTTAGCCAGGGCAGTTGATAGCAAAGAGCAACTTTTGAGGGCAGGCCTTGGGCACACTCTGATCTTAATGTTGACTGGGGCAAGGCCTTTCTCCAGATGGTGGCGTCACAGACCTTTTTAAAGACGGGACTTTCTTTGCCTAGCTCAACCCTCCGGCAGAAGAGAAGTACCTCTCATTTACATTGCCCAGTTGACAGATGCTGGATTATGTTGAGATTTCATGAGCATAGCAATTGGTAGCTCTCTCTCAACTGAAGTTCTGATCTTAAAAATGAGGACACACTGACCTTGTTTTCTAGGACAACTGAAGCTCTGTCAGTGTGATCTGCATAGTGAAGGTCCACACAAATATTGGCCAGGCCCAGCTGGGAAGTGCTCTCTGGGCCATGTTAAAGATGCTGTCATGTTCGCATCCCCAGCATGGTCCCTTTGCAGGCAAGGGGACACTTTCTGCAGTCACACAGCATGTCTGAAACATGGAAGCAGAGCACTTCCTGCTCTAACTTTTTACAATGTCAGCTCATCTCTTGTCTTCTTGAAAGAGGGCTGAGCTCAGGCAAGCTGCTTTTGCTTGCTTCCTTGCTTCCTTGCTTGCTTGTTTCTCTCTCTCTCTCTCTCTCTCTCTCTCTCATTACGTGGCTGTGATTCCTGCTTCTAAGAAGCCCCATCATCACTAAAAGGAAAGGAGATGCAGCTGCTTTGAGGGAAAATACATGGAAGACATCACAAGCTCACCTCTGAGTGGAAGCCCTGAAAAGAAATCCACTCTGTGGTTCTAGGTGAGATGGAGTTGTACAGTCAGGGAGACAGCAGTGGTAGGCAGAGGGTGGGGCAGATAGCACACAGGAGATATTTTGAACAGGGAAACTATTCTTCACAATACCGTGGAAACTGTCAGGCAGACACACTAATATCATTTTCCATCTGCTCAAAAATGTCATGCCACAAGGAAGCTCTTGTGTGTGAACTAGACAGAGCAGCAACAAGCAGATTTGGGGGCCTCCGTTGAAGCACTGACTCATTCCAGGAGGGATGTGAGCAGTGGGAGATTCTGGAGGACAGAAGCTATATGGGAGCCCTGTACTATCTGTTCAACTTTACTATAAATCTACAAACTTCCTAAATAATAGAATCGTTAAGTAACAGTAGGCTAACAGCATGCCACTTAATTCCAGTTTCTCTATCACAGGACAAAATATTGAGCAGAGAAATGGAGATAGTCATAAGGGATTCTTTTTTTTTTTTTTTTTTTTTTTTTTTT
>NW_022196901.1:20983800-20987167 GCF_008632895.1 Mastomys coucha | reverse complement strand
CAGAAATCCGCCTGCCTCTGCCTCCCAAGTGCTGGGATTAAAGGCGTGTGCCACCACCGCCCGGCCATAAGGGATTCTTAAGGATATTATGACGTAGAAACTCCAGGTCTGTGAGATAACTCAGTGGATAAAGGTACTTGTTACCAATCCTGACAGCCTGAATTTAATCCCTGGAGCACACATAGGGAAAGCCAAAAGTGACTCCTGCAAGCTGTCCTCTGTCCTCTGCCCTCCGTCCACATGTGTGGTGTGGCATATCCACACACACAACATTTTAAAGATTATTTATTGCTTTCATTCTAAAAATTTATTTATTTCTAAAATGTGTTCCCTTAAAATTTAACACCCCAGATTTAATGCCAGTTGAAAAATACATTGCATTGTGAGTATATAAGTGACAAAAGAAATAAATTCCCTGTAGGACAAAGAGTGCTCTGGCCTGGTTGCGAAGGGGGAGGGGGGGGCGGTGAGGTGTGAGTGAGCCTGGCACCTTTGGATAAGGTGGGTCTGCCCGCCAATGTGAGGTCACACATGTAAAGAAAGATATATTCCAAATGCATTTACACAACATTTGCTTTGACAGCTTCCAAACGACTACCAACTGAAAACAGCAGAGATGTTATTCTGGGGGTGCTTAACGACGAGCCCATTTGGGGCCTACAGAGCAGAGCTAATCATTACACACACCGACTCCAGTGCTTATGTGGGTTTCTTGGGTTGTTTCCTTTTAAATCAGAACTTCTCAAACAACTTCAAGCCTCAAGTCCAACCGCAATTAAACCTACTGAAGAGCAAAGAGAGTAAAGCTTTCAAGGTCCTCTGTTTGGCTCGTAAAATCTCAGCACAACAAACCAGGAAATATTCAATTATTCCTAGGATGCCATAAACATTTTATGGCTAGGTCCTGTTATTCCTTTTAAGTCTCCAGGCGGATGTGACCTACCAACCCTCCTCACCCCCACACATAAATGTACACACACTCACATACATACAGAAGCACACACACTCACACACACATACATACAGAAGCACATGCACACACACACACACACACTCACATGCATAAACACACACATATACACACACTCACATACATACAGAAACACACATATGCACATATACACACACACTTGATCTTATTTAAGGACTTGAGAGATAAGTTAACTTTTCAGTTCTTACTGTCTTCTGTCATATTAGTGTTCCCAGGAGGAGATGACCTCTCAGAAAAGGTGTTCTCAGTCACCTGGGAGCATCTCAGAGCTGCTCCATGATAGAGGAATGCCTGCTTGCTGAACAGAGACCGAGTGGAGTCCAGTGAACCCAATTGGTTCTGCTGGGGGAAATGCCTAGCCCATGCTTGTTCGAAGACAAAGGCCATTCTCTGTTTCCTTCTTCCTACCCCATTGCTGCCCTGCCAGCTGTTCCCTAAAGCCTGGACCTCAGTTCACCTACAATCCATGAATGTGCACACCAGGGAAGTTCACACACAAGGACAACTCAATTTTGTTTTGGACTGACCTGACCTTGAACCTCCAAGTGTTGAATTTCTACTTTTGAATGAAATAAAAGTGGCTAATGGCTACAGGCCATTTAATATCTGCCACCACACAGAATAACTGCCATGAGTGAACTCCAGAATCTCCACTTCACAAAGGAGAACAGTGAGTCACAGAGAGGCAAGACTCCTTCCCAACATCAGCGTGCCAGCACCTTCCCAAGATGGAGGCCAAGCTGGAATTGAGGGGCGGAGGGTACAGAGCTGACAGCTGCCTGCCTTGTTGCTAGGCCAGCCCCCAAAGCATGTCAGTGATACTCTCAGGTCTCAGCTCTTGCTCACACTCCAGCTTCAGTCCGCACCCCCCCTCAATGGTCCTGATGTCCCCATTTTCTTCTCTTCAATGAGCGTGGTGTCTTTGCTTTGGGTTTTACCCATCTACTCTACTCCAACTGCCATGGGGCCTGCTGCCAGCTCCCATCCTGTATCTGTTTCCTAATCTGTCACGCTTATCTCCTCCAAATAGCCATGTCACACACTGTTACTTGTCCCTGGGTGATGTGTGCCACTTTCCTAAATGGACTCCATTCAAAATCCAAGCATAGAATCAGGTTGAACTAGAAACTCCATAAATGCAGAAGGCTTTGTGCTTTCTCTTTTAAAAGGCAGGCTCAGTTATTTCTAAACACCTAGATAGACCCCCCCAGGACACCCTTAGCCTTGTGTCACTAAGTCCCTGGGGTTAGACTGGCTGTGCCTTTTCAGTAGCCTGATGTCTTAGCTTATCCAGAACAGACAGAGACATCAATATAGAGACCTGAGGCATAATTTTTGCAATAGTGTTTTTCTTTGATTTAGTTTGTTTTTTTTTAACTCTGTGTGTGTGTGTGTGTGTGTGTGTGTGTGTGTGTGTGTGTGTGTGTGTGTGTATGTATGTATGTATGTATGTATGTATGTATGTATGTGTGTGAGTGATAGGGCATGTATGTCTGGGGTTTGGAGGTCAGGAGTCAACTCTATAAAGTCAGTTTCCTTCCACTTTTGCCTGAGTTCTAGGAAAAGCTGGAATTACCACTGAGCCATCTTGCTGGCCTGTTTTTGCTTTGTTCTGAAGCAGTCTCACTATGCAGCCCAGGCTGGCCTTGAATTCACAATACCCCCTGCCTATGCCTTTCAGGTTCTGGGATTATAGGCATGTGTCATGGAGCCCATCTTATTTTGCCATTTTTAAATTTAGCGAACTCGCCTAGTTCAGTCTCCCCCATCCCTTTTCCTGACCTTTTAGAGTCAGCGGTCACAGATGCAGCTTACCCAATGTGTAGCCTTATAAAGGAATTTTAAGAGAAGGACAATCTATGGAATGGCATACATGGAGGCTAGTATATTAAAAAATATTGTGGATAATGTGCAAAATCTTCCTCTGCAAATACAAATGCCAGATGAAAGCAGGCAACTACCGAGAGCTAAAACCTTAATGTTGGAAAAAAGTCATGTGTCAGGGAGCAGACACAAAGTGTAAGGAGGAATAGCAGGCACTGCAGGATTGGTTTCCTGGGGGCAGAGAAGAAAACCTCCTACCTCTGACCTCAAGAGCACAGGACTAGGGCATCCCTACAGAAAGAGATACTACATGCCATAGGAACAGGTGAGATTGGCATTCTATCCTGAGGAAGGGAAAAATCAACATGGGAAACATGCCAAATAGAAAACCTCTGTGTATGGTACCTCTATGTATGTCAACTCTGTGTATGTCACCTCTGTGTTTGGTACCTACCTCTGTGTATGGCACCTCTGTGTATGTCAGCTCTGTGTATGTCACCTCTGTGTATGTCACCTCTGTGTATGGCACCTCTGTGTATGTCACCTCTGTGT
>NW_022196901.1:20980562-20983318 GCF_008632895.1 Mastomys coucha | reverse complement strand
TGTGTATGTCACCTCTGTGTATGTCACCTCTGTGTATGTCACCTCTGTGTATATCACCTCTGTGTATGGCACCTCTGTGTATGTCACCTCTGTGTATGTCACCTCTCTGTATGGCACCTCTGTGTATGTCACCTCTGTGTATATCACCTCTGTGTATGTCACCTCTGTGTATATCACCTCTGTGTATGTCACCTCTGTGTATGTCACCTCTGTGTATGGCACCTCTGTGTATGTCACCTCTGTGTATGTCACCTCTGTGTATGGTACCTCTGTGTATGTCACCTCTGTGTATGTCACCTCTGTGTATGTCACCTCTGTGTATGGCACCTCTCTGTATGGTACCTCTGTGTATGTCAGCTCTGTGTATGGCACCTCTGTGTATGGCACCTCTGTGTATGGCACCTCTCTGTATGGCACCTCTCTGTATGGCACCTCTGTGTATGTCAGCTCTGTGTATGTCACCTCTGTGTATGATACATAGGTTTTGAGGGAGTCACTGGAATTCACTATTTTCACAGCACCTCTGAATCACACCCAAAAGAACTATGTATATAAATTTGTTAGGGAAGGGGCAAAAGGAAGGAAAGAGACAGAAACAATGAGAAGGGAGGAGGAAGAGAGGAGGGGAAAGAACAAGAAGAAAAAGGAGAGGAAGAAGAAGGAGGAGGAGAAGGAAAAAGAGAAAGAAGAAGAGAAAGGGAGAGAAAAAAGAGAGGCAAGAGATGATAGGGAAAGATACAAGAGAAGAGAAGAGAAAGACAAAGAAAAGAAAGAGACCGAGGAACAGAGAAAGAGGGATAGAGAAGAGAAGGGGAGGGAAGAAAAGCTCCCTCATCTCAGTGAGCACATCCACTGTCAAGATGTTGGCTTCTGCTCATAACCTCCACTATGAAAAGCCACTTTGGATATATGACAGACTGTAGATTCTGGGCATAAGCATGCAAAACGGCATTTTATTGTACCCAAATTGAAGGAAGTGACCAGAAAACAAACAAATGAAATAAAAAATTTATCCATGTTAAGAGCTAGGAAGCAACAGAAGAAAGGTTAAAATCATTAGGTCAGGGGTGACGTGAGACAAAGCCCGAGTTACATGAGAAGGTTGTCACCCATGGAGTCCAAGCAGGAGTCCACGGGCCCCACATGCACAATCATAGTTAGTAGCTTGACGCCATGATAGGAAACAATATTTTCAGTTTCAAAAACCTCTCTGCACAAAGCACTTGTTACTAGCAGAGAGAAAATGAATGCTTTACCATGAGGATTCTGGGATGTACCCTTGAATCCAGAGGTCAGCATGGGTGTTGTTCAGAAGGGGAACAGTCACATGGTGACTCCTCCAGTGGGGCAATGAAAGGTGCACACACCACTTTTGTAGAGCTGCCAGACTTAGGGGATGGATCTTTAACAGGAAGTGGGAAAAAACTAGACTTACAAACTGAAGGTGTTCTATGGCTTGTAACTTAAAAGGATCATAGCAGTTGCAGAACTCCTCTGGGTTGAAGAAAGTTCAAGAAGTACAGGACTCCATCAATAGTCCTATTTGGGCTCCTTACAAGAACTCCTGGAGCCCTGGAGATGAGACCATGCCCGGGTGGGGATTGGAGGAATACCATTCTCTGGATTTGTCAGGAAGAGCTGGAGTGAGTGGAGGAGAGCTATGCCAGGACCCACAGCAGCTGTGTCTGCATATGATCTGTACAAGACCAAGCTGGTCAGCATCCTGGCATGAGAAGGGGCAGGGATTCCCACTCCAGACTTAGAGGCTACTGACAGATGACTGTGGCTAGGAGAGGCATAGTCACTGGGAGGAGGCACTCGTAGATTGCACATGAGAAGAGCTCTGCATGCATGTACATAAAAGTGACATTAATTGGATGCAGCCAGATATAAAATAAAAATATATAGATAAAATTGAAAATAAATTTAAAATTACAAAATTGAGCTTAGCAGCTAAAAAAGATGGGAATGAAATATAAAACCTCCAAACCAAGAGACAGATAATAACTCTAGAAAAATAAACTGCTTGTTTTTTAAGGAAGAAGGAAGTTTTAAAGTTTTAGAGATGGTTTAAAGAGGAGGAAGAAATTGAAACCTGCAAATAAAATGTAATAACTATCAGACACCAAATAAGGGCTGTGGTTCAAGCCTGCAGAAGTAACTATGAACTAAATAATTACAATTGGATTAAATACCTCACATAAAACATACTCCATTGGGGTGAACCAAACAGTCCTTTGTTGTGTGATGTGTGACATGCAAAGAGTTACTTCTACAGTTTGAGGCTGATATTAATGCTAGGGGGCTGGTGCTACACTTCTGGTCTTAGGAAAGGAGAACATGTTGCATTTACAATACAGCACTCTGAATCAAAAAAGAGGCAAAGAAACAGAGCTATAGCACTTTAGGGCCAGTATGAGCTACACACAGCTTTAAATGGAATGAATCAAAAGTTGAAGGAGAAACATAGAAAATACAGCGCACACAGTCAAAGCAAGCTTGTGTGTTTTAATACCTAAACAACATAATCTAGGACCTGAGGAAGGGAATTACAAGCTTGTTCCAAAGAACAGGGGAAGAAGACTGCACCAATTTTTTTTCAGGTTTACACGGTGGTTTAAAAATTGATCATCATACAGAAATTGTGGTACATCTACACAATGGAGTACTACTCAGCTATTAAAAACAATAAAATTCTTAGGGAAATGGATGGATCTAGAGAATATCATCCTGAGTGAGGTAACCCAATCACAAAA
>NW_022196901.1:20944100-20979951 GCF_008632895.1 Mastomys coucha | reverse complement strand
TGGAGGGGAAACTGGGAATGGAGAAATTTACATGTAAATAAAGAAAATATCTAATAATAAAGAAAAAATAAAAAAAATAAAAATTGATCATCTACTGTGACATGAGGACACAGATTTTAATAAATTCCAAAGAATCAATAGTGCACAGAAAACAAATGTTGGATTTAATCATGTGTAACCTTCCCACCAATAGACCCTGCAGCCAGCAAAACAAGACCTATAAAGTCATTGAAAAGAGCCCCTGTGCTGTTAAGCACATCACAAACCAGTAGCTCATTACCCCAAATTTATTTTTTTAAGGCTTTACAACTAGACCTAGAATGTATATGCCTACTTCAATCCACCTAGGACTCCCTGAGTCACCCAGGTCCTCAGGGACTTGCTAGACAAGCAAGGCTCTCTGCTTGACACCTCTCCAAGTTAGATTTATTTATTGCTTACGGTAACAAATAGCCTCCTAAAATACAGGAATAAGCATGAGTGACGGGAAAGCATTTGATGGACACCTCCTCCATCACCAAGTTGTTAGTTTTAAGAGAAAAAGAAATAATGACCAGGAAACTCTGGAGTTTGAATTTGAGCAAGAAAGGATGGAAAGGTGAAGAAAGAGCAAATATAAGTATTCATGAGCATAAATGTGTGTGCAAGGGCTTATATGTGGGTGTCTGAGTATGTCAGAGTATGTGACTATGTAAGAATGTAAGGGTCTAAGACTCTGAGTGTGTAAGAGCATGTGTGTGGATGTCTGAGTATGTCAGAGTATGTAACTATATAAGAGTGTAAGGGTCTAAGACTTTGAGTGTGTAAGCATATGTGTGTGTGTGTCTGGGTATGTCAGAGTATGTGACTATGTAAGTGTAAGGGTCTAAGACTCTGAGTGTGTAAGGGCTTGTGTGTGGGTATCTGAGTCTGTCAGAGTATGTGACTATGTAAGAGTGTAAGGGTCTAAGACTGAGCATGTGAGAGCATATGTGTAAGAGTATTTGTGAGAAGATGTGTGTAAGAGCATTGTGAGTGCTTGTGTGACTATATATAATGTGAGTGTATGAGTCAGTTAGGGTATACAAATGTGTACATGTATCTTGAAACTAAACACATGAAGGAATTAACTCATAGAAGAAGGGGTTTATTCAGGGCTCTGAATTCTATTGACCCCAATCCAAGATTAGCTTCTATGTGACTGTGACCTTTAACAAGGGTGTCATACTGTAATAGGGGCAAGTGGCAAAGCAACAGCTTGGGGATGAGACAAGGAACCAAGGGAGGACGATTAGGCTCTTACAATCCTATTTGAGGGCACACCTCCAGGACTTACCTCCCTAACAGATTCACCCTGCCCAAATATGCTAATTTAAAATAACACAAGCCATGGGGAGACATCCAACCTCCAAATTATAATGATATCTGTGTGTGTCCACACATGCGCACACATAGTACTGTATACATGAGTATGTACACAAAAGTGAGCACGTGGGATCTGCACTGTGAGAAGTCCATGTAGATCAGAGTGTGCTGGGTACTGGGGAGAAGATCCTAAGAGTCATATAGAACTTGATGCACAGTTTTCCTCACACGGTGATGAACACATTGCAGTGAAGTTTTCTCTGACTCTAGCCTGTGCTCTGATATGAAGCCCAGGGCTAGGGATTGGTGGCACTGGGGACGGCAGATGGGTGGCTGTCGGGTGCAGTGCTCGATGCCACAACCATGCTGCAGGTGGTGAACCAGGTGGGGCGCTCCGCCTTGCCTGGCACCAGTGCCGCCGGGCAGTGGCAGAGCTAAAGGGGGAAAGATGGCTAGAGTCCTGCCAGGGATCCAACTCTGGGTGCTGACTCGAGTGTCTGTTTGTGCACTCGGCTCTACCGCCAGATGGGTATCTGCATGCCAGTCCTCGGAGAGCAGAGGGGAACAGCTGAGGAAGTCACTAGCTCCTTGGGAATTCAGGTGACGCTGGACACCACGGAGAAGCTGAGAACTAATTGGGGGCCCCAGAGCAGCTTAGGCCGAAGGGAGAGAAGGGGCGGGGTGGGGGCGGGAAGCAGCAGGGGCCGGGAGTTCTCAGGAGTTCTCAGTCCTGTCTCACGGTTGTAATGTCTAGTTGAAAGGAGGCAATGTATGGTTGTAAGATGTTTTATTGTAGAAAGTAGAGAGAAGAGATGGGAAAGTAGGGGCTGGCCATTTCTACATGGCAGGCATGGAGAGGAGGAAGGGAAGAGGAGAAAGTAAAGATAAGAAGAGTAAGAGGGCTCCCAGGGACTAAACCACCAACCAAAGAGTATACATGGAGGGACCCATGGTTCCAGCAACATATGTAGCAGAGGATGACCAAATTGGTCATCACTGGGAGAAGAGGCTCTTGGCCCTGTGAAGGTTCTAAGCCCCAGTGTAGGGGAATGCCAAGGCCAGGAAGCGGGAGAGGGTGGGTTGGTGAGCAGGGGGAGGGGAAAGGGAACAGGGTTTGGTTTTTTTTTTTTTTTAATTTATTTACTTTTTTTTTTTTTCGGAGGGGAAACTGGGAAAGGAAATATCATATGACATGTAAATAAAGAAAATATCTAATAAAAAAGATCAAGAGAAAAAAAAAGAAGAGGCTAAGAGGGAAGAGAGAGAAGAAGAGGAAGAGAAGAGAAGAGGAGAAGAGAGATGGGAGGGAGCAAACTGCCCCTTATATGGTGGGCTGGGCTATCTGTCTGTGGGGGGAACATACCTGGCTGAGGGGCAGGGCATACCTGGCTATGGTCAGATAACTGGGGGGTAGAGTCCAACCAGAATGCTGGGAGCTTGGAGCATTGTCTATGCAATTGATAGCACAGGCTAGTGGAGTTGGAGGACTTGTGGAATCAGCCTGTGTCTGAGAATGTGCCTCTACTGTTTCTGTCCCTCGTGAAATCTTTCACTTGGTCTCTGAAAGTTGAGACTTGCTCAACCAAAACATAGACTGCTTTTTCAGAGTGGCAGTGCTTGCCTTGATGCCCATTTTGCCAGGACAGCCCTGAGGCAAGGCACATGTTTAGACCACTGTTAAGATTTCAGTGCCCTGACCCAGACACACAGCTTGCAGCCACTCCCCTGGGCCTGTATGGTTCCCAGGAACACAGTAACAGTGGACAGAAATCTTCGAGCTACCTCCCACTCCCACTTCTCAGCAGCCACCATTTTCTTGTGGCCCCCCAAAACTCTAGATCAGCTATATTTGGAAATGCTTCAGACTGAGAGCTCAGAACTGGGGATGTTTTCTAGCTCAAACACCTGCATCTGCAAAGTTCCAGAAGATTCTGTTGCTCCTGGTCTATGGCCCAGGCTGTCAGGCCTGATGGTTTGCAGCACTTGTGTGCCATGAGCTCTGGGGCTGAACCGCTTGTTGGTGAAACATGACCTGAGCAGGTGTTCAGAGATGGAGACAGCCTATTGACACTATTTCTCGAATTGTCACTTAGCTGCTTCTCAGAGACAAGGATGCCTTCTGATAAATATTGCCATGCTAAACCAGTCCCTAACTACCACAAACAACAAATTAGCTCATTACACTTAATACCAGAAGAATAGATTTTCTGATTTATTTCCCAAGTACACAGAAGGTAACAATTTGATTTTTATCCGTGTGATATTTTCAAGGCAATACAAGCCATTGCTCCAATAATTTCCTCTGGTCTTTGAGAGGCAGATAAATATGATTAAAAAATAATGTTGAAAACAAACTTGATTAGTATTTGGTTGAATATATACAGCTTACCTGGCTTTCTTTGTCTCCATCAGTGGACCTCAGTCAGAAGTCACTGGCACTCAGGGAAGCTCATGGTACTCAGAGATGAAGGCAAGGCCTTACTGGTTATTATGACAGTGCATATTATTTAAGAAATACCAGTCACAAATTTCAATGCATGAATAAGTTTAAATAGAAATGTCTCCGTTTTACCTGGCTAATCTTTCCTAGTTCACACATGTTGGTAGTTCTCAGACTTTGTATCT
Organism: Mastomys coucha; assembly: GCF_008632895.1. NCBI lineage: Eukaryota > Metazoa > Chordata > Mammalia > Rodentia > Muridae > Mastomys > Mastomys coucha. The sequence goes on along the minus strand of NW_022196901.1, from coordinate 20,975,982 downwards.
GTCTAAACATGATCAGCAATCAGGACTATCCATGATGACAATTCTCAGTGGAGCTTGTGGAGAGAGACAGACAGACAGACAGACAGACAGACAGAGAGACCTGCAGAAAATGAGTGGCCAGTGGACACTGGTATGCCTTCTGCTGCAGCCCCTTTGAGTCCCTCAGGGATTCCTCCATCAAAGGACAGTAATGGGGACAGTAATCTCAAGTCTCAACACAGGTCTTCATCGTTCCTAAAGACTATTCCTCTTTAAATCTCTATCATCTTGAGTTTTTCTTCCTGGACCCTCAATGCCATCCTGTAAGAGAATAAGAAATGTTATCTATCTCTCTATTTTATGGATGAGGTCAGTGAGTAGTTAAGAATGAACAGTGGCAATACCTGAAATACATGAGTATCTGGCATGGTTGAATGCTGTGCACCGGTTTCTTGTTTGATCTTTGTCTCTTTGCATTCTGTTGCCCCTGGGCTGTGGGCTTGGTTCATCAGCCCTAAGAGTTAGCAGCAGATATGTGCTGTGGACTCTGGGCTGCACAGGTTGGTTAGTGAAATGCACCATGAGCACATGTTCAGAGGTGGTGACAATTCATGCTAGTCCTATGATCTGAGCTCTGCCGATGTCACTGTTAGTATATAAGGACTGGGAAACTGGAGCTGGTTAGTAACAAAGTGAAGGTCATGTCAGAGCAGGAGATCCAGAATTCATACCAGGTATTCCTCTCTGATGAACAGAGCCTTCCTATGGCTGACTCTCCCTTCCAAGCTTAGTGACCAGGTGTAAAGAACAAATGTAAGCAATATAAAAGAAATGACAAGTGTAACCCAGCCCAGTGTGTGTGTGTGTGTGTGTGTGTGTGTGTGTGTCTCTCTCTCTCTCTGTGTGTGTGTGTGTGTGTGTGAGTGAAATGTGATAAGGTAAGTGTCCCGACTAAGTGAGCACCTCAATTTTGATTGGCTAAAATGTTACCATGGAAATCAAGCCAGGAGTATGTGAATGGAGGTGATAAGGCCAAAAGCCAGATAAAGTAATGCTGAATGCCTGAACTGAAAGGGACTTAAAAACCCTGGTCTGGCTACTGCAGCTTGCCCAGATCCCAGGGCCCTACAGAGACACTTTGGATGGAGACTGGCTCATCCTGGAGCCAGCCCATCAATTCCAGACACCCCAACTCTGGACCAAGGCTCCAGCGGGCACAGCAGGAAATGTCACGCAGGCCTTGCCTGCCCAGTCATCGGAGCTAGGCTACCACATATGCCAGACTGGAGGTGAGTGAAGTGAGTGTGCAAATGAATACAATCCCATTTCACTTTCTATTTGTTTTATGAATAAATACTAGTATAACCTGATCCTCCGAGTCGTTGGCACTCTCTTTCTCTCACTCTCGGCTTCATCCCAAACCTGACTCGAGACACCAGGCTAAAGAGGTGTCAAGCTGGCATCATGCCTGGAATCAGAGCTGCCTTCAGAAGTTTCCACATCAAGTTCCATGGAGGACAAAATGCATGCATGGCTGGTCATCAGCCTACCTGGCACATTACTCTTCTAAGTAAGAGTCATGGCATACCATGCCCCTGAGTATTCCCAGAAGTTAGACACTAAATTAGCTAGAACGCGAGCCAGCACCCTCTATGTCTCCTCTTATGTGTTTCTTCCACTTAGAGACCCCTATTGTATGAGCATTCACTGTACAATCCACCATGATGTGCTAACCAGTTACAGCCGATAGGGTTCTGCTATATAACTTATTCACATGCAATAGAGCAGACCCTGTTCTCTGAAACCATCTCTGGAGTGCTTCATCTCTATGCCCTTTACTGATACACAGGCATTGCAGTCTTGTCAGGGGATTCCTTGGTGGCAATGGCATTCTGTCTCATTATTCTTCCAACAAAATATCCAGTACAGGCAAAACTAAAATTACGTAAAACCAAAACCCAAACATAGCTTCAAGCCTGTTGGAAAGAGAAGACATCCTGCTGGTATTTAGGTATGGATTCTGTCTGTCCCCTACCCCAGCACATTCCTGGACCTGGGGTATGTGGGTGTTTGTTGTTCTCTCCCCACACATGCTCTGACCTGTGGGTGTTCACCTGTATGTTCTGTCCTCACATTCCCTGAATACCTCCAGAGTCATGTGGCTTTGTGGCAGCAACAGAGCTGGAAGGCGCATTTTCTGACAGTATGTGGTGAGCAAGAGAGAGCATTGCTCATCTTTATCCTCCAAGCAGTGCCTGTACAAAATGTTCAAGCAAGCTGACTGAGTCTGCAAGAGGAAACATTTAAAAGCCTCTGAATGTCTATGTGTGCCAAGACATTACACACTCTTTAAAAGCGGCCAGTGTTTTCTTACCCATTGACTCTAATGGCTCATAGCTTTCCTTCCCAGGTAGATAGCCTACTCTTCCTGACCAGAAGTAATTCCCACTAAGCTGGGAGATGATTCTACTGCACAGTCCTTACTGCGTGAACATGAAGACCTGAATTCCAGCCTCAGAGTCACGAGGACCCCACATAAAAAGGGGATAAGGTAATAGTCTCTTGCTTGCAATCCCAGGGCTAAGGGGCAGAGTTGGGTAGAGTTCACTAACCAGGCAGGTTGTGATTGGTTTTTTTTCCAAATGCAGAAATATTTATTTTGATTTTTCTTCATTGTTTTTGGAAATTCTGTTTTGGTTTATAAAACATAGAATAACCAACACTGAAAGCAAATTTTCAAAACCCTGTTATGACAAATTATCGACTTCCTGTGAGATTAAGAATACCAATATGAAGTTAGGCTACCAAAAAGTGTTATTACAATGATAATTCTTTAGTGCAAATTCAGTTGTGCTTCAATAACACACGCACTGCCACACAGCCAACAACGGCAGCTTCAAATGTATAAACAACAGCTTGGATAGGTCATATGTGGCAAAAATTGCAGTAAAGTGAAATGCTGTTAATTTCTCAAATTAACTTTTAAAAAATATACCTTGGGAAGTTAATCCCAGGATATGATTTTTTTTTCCAGATTTCTTCACCCAAGATTTTTGGCTAATCAAATGCATTTTGATTCTGCAATGAAGATAGCATTTGAGATTGGCCATGCTCAACTGTGACACCTCCACCGCTGCCCACTTGTCCAGCCCATGTCTGTAATGGCCACTGGGCTCCAAATGTGATTTGGATAAATCAGGTAGTTTTATAATAAGGATATTTACTTATTACTGTCCATTTTAATAAGTACCCATGTATATCAACTCCCAAAATAGCTTTGAAGACATGCTTTGCCTGAGTTTAATTGGGAGGGAAAAAAAGGAAGTTGATCACCGCATTATCATTTGCTAGAAAAATCACATTTGGAGCCCAGTGGCCATTACAGACATGGGCTGGACAAGTGGACAGCAGTGGAGGTATCACAGCTGAGCATGGTCAATCTCAAATACCATTTTCATTGCAGAATCTAAGGCAGGATTTCTTATAATCCCTGGGATGAAGGGGAGGTAGGGGATCAAATTTGGAGAGGAGTTTGAGAATATTTGTGTGAGCCGTCATTTTTTTTCTGAGACTGGGCATCCACATGTTCTTAGGAGGACCTGTTCTCTGTTCTTTAGTTTACTGAAGACCTCATGTTCCAGCAGGCACAACTGGGACCTTGTGGAACTCTTACAAACCAGAAAGGACATGTGAGTGTACTGTATGTGAGGTGGTGAGGGAAAGGGGCAAGAGGGAAGAGGGATTCGAAAGAAAAATCTCTGGTCCACTGTGACTTTCTTCAGCCTGGACAGTTGTTCTTAAAGGGACAGCTTCCCCCCAGTGTACTGTACTCTTCAGAGCAGCAGGCAGCTGCAGAACGCACAGCAAGCAGCAGACATAACAGAAAGAATAAGTCCTAATCCCTCGGTTAGAAAAACAGGAGACAGAGCTTGTAACACCCATCTTTTTGGTTGAAGAAATCTTAAATGACTTAGCACTTTTATGGGTTCCCCTTTACAATGTTTAAGGCTCATTTTAGAAATTGTGTACCTCCAGGATCATGGGCTGCAACATAGGTGACTGAAAGTAAGGCAGTGTGGACAAGCCCAGCATGGCATTTCCTTTCCCACGCTCACTGCAGGCAAAGTTACCAACTTGAAAGCCATTGGGATGAGGAGGATTGTCAAGGTACACCATTTCTTGTAAGTATTCTTCCTCACATTAGATTTTGGTGGTAGAGCACAGTTCATCTATCTGTGACCTGAAATAGTTCCGTAGCTCTGGCCTCTTCGCCTTCAGTGTTGGAGTCAGAAGGCCATTGTTAAGGGAAAATAATTCCAGGTGCACAGCAATGGCTTTGACCAGCATCCTTCCCAAGTTTCACCATGTCTTCCAAGATGGCTTTACTGATATCCTTGTTGCTGCACAGTTCTTCAAAGGACCCTCGTAATCTCTTCTCTGCCCAGAAAGGTAGGCTCTCAATGTTGGGTACCACAATTGCTATGAGAAAGGCCTGCAAGCTTTCTCCGTGGACAAACACCTGGGCCAAGGCTTTACTCCAGAGGTGCACATTTGCAATCTTTTCTGTGCTGTGTACTCTCCTTGGGCTAGTTTAAAATGTGCTTTCTCCTGTCGATAGTCATCAAGGTGCCATTTGGCAGCAATTTTCCAAGATCCCCTTACCCCTTTCACACACAATTCACCCTCACCCTTGGCAGCCAGGTTATTCATGTCTTCCACATCTACAAGCTTTATGTAATTGCAAATATATATATTTGTGGGCACCAACATGGCCTGCCATCCAGTCTCCAGGCAAGCTCAGGCAGTAACCAGCAGTGTGCTCAGTCTGTCCATAGCCTTCATAGAACTGACAGCCGAGAGATGCCCTCAGAAGTGTCAGCACTGAGGCAGACACGGGGGCTGCTGCTGCGATCATCAGCCGGACTTACCCACCCAGGCTCTGCAGACACGGGGGCTGCTGCTGCGATCATCAGCTGGACTTGCCCACCCAGGCTCTGCAGACACGGGGGCTGCTGCTGCGATCATCAGCCGGACTTACCCACCCAGGCTCTACTATATCTTGTAAAAGATTAGTTTATCTCACAGGCTGTTGTTTCTGACAATGCCACTATGAAGCTCTGCCTCTTTCCTTTTGGAGGCAAAGTCCAAGAGCCATCACTTCATTGAAGTGTATGCTTGCCCAAAAGTTCTGTCAACCATCTCGTTCAGCAGTCTTGAACCACAGGGAAGGCAATAGACTGAAGCACCTTGAGGTCATCCATAAGCCGCCTGATATCTCCTTGGAAAAATCCTACCTTAGCTCCATGACACTGCATTACACACTCTACCATGGTCTGAAACATATGAGCAAGAGGCAAGAGAGATCAGATCATCATCTGGGGAAGCAATGAGTGCACTCTCTGTGGCTTTCATAAAACCTGAGCAATCATTCATAATGTTTCGGTGAGTGGTTATTGCTCCTTTGGGATTGCCTGTAATTCCACTTGTGAAACAAATTATCACAAGGTCTTCAGGTTCTGGAGGCTTGGGCTCCATTCTGCTCACTCTTCCAAGGTCCTCCAGAGCTTTTAGGCTCACGATTTCCACCCCACACTTTTTGCCCCGTTCTACCAGACCATTGCCGTAGGAGTCATGATGACTATGATTTTAAGGCATGGTGTTAACTTATTGTCTACACCTTCTAATAAGAGTTTGGCTTTTTCTGGCTTGTCAGCAAAAATCACAGAGAGTTCAGCTTTGTTCACTGTGTAGGTGATAGTGTCAGTTCCAAGGGTGTCATAGAATGGGACAATCGCCATCGAGTAAGAGAAGCATCCCTGCTCAATGATTACCCACTCAGGTCTGTTTTGAGAAAAGATGCTGATGAACTGCTCTGAGCAAGCCTTGAAACCCTCTGGGTCATCGAGAAGCCTATGCATTCAGCCAGTTCTGCAACCTCTTTGTACGAAATCCACTCATAGGGCCGGTTTGGCTTTCTAGAACCTAAAGAAGGGTCATTGTTTGACACGTGAACTTCCCTCTGGAAGCCATTATACACTGTTCTGACATCATCATAGTAGTACACCAGAGCTTGTCATCAAGGATGGCTGATCTTCCAACACCATCAGTAGTACCCGATATTTCCACAGACTTCATGGAGAGATTACATGGTGGCTTCTACCCCGTGCTGGGTTGCAATGCTATTTAAGGAGTCGCGGCTGCATCTGCTCTCTTGGCTGTGCCACCAGAGTTGCAGCAGCAGAGCCAGGTGGCTGGTAGTACGGGTGCCATGCCGCCCAGGTTGTGATTCTTAACACCCAAAATGGGTAAGCTTAGTCTTTCCCACATACTGTCTTAAGTTTCTGGACTATTACATGGACTTGGAATTACCACTGGAATTCAATGTCCATTTTATTGAGCCAAGCAAAGGGGGCCATCACAGTCGGGAAGGCAGAAACCAACAGAGTCAACCTAGACAAGCCACTTGGAGTCTTTAAGCCTCACCTTCGTCCACTTGTAAATAGGAATGACTGAGCACCTGTGAAGAAAGTTTTCATTAAATTTTAATTAAGTATTTAAAATTGGCTCTCACTGATTTCTCCCCTCTCCTCCTTCAGTGATCAAAACCAAGCAGTAATACATTTTTTTTAATCTTTTAAAAAAATTTTATTTTTAATTGATTTTATTGCATTATGATGAGAAAAGATACATAATTTCAGTTTATCTGAATTTGTTAACATTTTAAAACACATTTTAAGTAAATATAAGTAACCACATTCTTCTTTCCCTTTTGTACCCAAGATCTTCCCAGAGAACCCCTTCAATACCTGCAAAACATCTTTTTATTTTGTCATACTCTTTAAAATTTATAAAATATTGTAACAATAAAAATGAGTAGTATAAAAGTTGTTTGATATAAAACAATCAATTAAACAGTCTTATGTAGATGCTTGTCTGTAGCAATACTGAAAATACATACATTTTTCTCCATATAAATTTTAAATAACTCTAAACATATTAGCTGTATATTTTAAAATAATACATCACTACTAGTTTTTTTTTAATGAACATAAATAGATAAAGTTTTTTTGGTTGTTTGTTTGTTTTATATTTAGTAGAGTTTAAAATCTTGGCTCTTACTGTGGTACAAGCCCAAAATAAGAACAATTTTTAGACTTTGGATTTCATTGTAAGACTGTATGTACTTCAATGTCCCTCATATCACCAAAGGATTTTACCTCCCTAGTAGCTAAGCTAAGAGTTGACAGTTCTCCTGTGCCAAGGAGTGAATTGTGGCACGATTTTTTGAAACAGACTTCCTGCTATGGTCAAAGCTTTTTGACTTGAGTGGTTGTCTACATTCTCAACCCACAAAGAACAGGTTACATTCATTTAAGAAATGGTGTATGTATTAAGATGGTCTATCCGTGAAATCATTCACCAACTGTTTCAATGAACAATGGTTCTGCTTGGAGGGTGGCACAGACATTAGGTGAGGGTAAGAATCTGGTTCATTCTGATGATTTTGAAAAGCATTCATCTCAGAGAAAGAGTAACTTATAAAGTTCTCTTCTTCAAAATTGATACAATAGTTACAAGCATCAAGCAAAGCATTCAGTCTCTTTGTTGTTCTCTTACAAACCCCCTCCCAAGTTAACTGTTTATGTTTCTCTTGGCTGTATAAATAATTTTGAAATATGTAAGCTGTTCTGAAAACCATAGTATAGTGTAAAAACATCAAATAAACAATCCTACTAATAGGCTGAGATAGGAGAAGCATGGTTTCAAGACCATTATGTGGTACCCGACAAAACACTGTCAAGTACAAACAAGCAGAAAGTGTATATAGATTGTACAATATTGGACCTATTTCTCCAATTACCAAATTAGAGAGACCACTGGATGACAGCCAACACATTTTCAATACTTTTGAATTCCTCATACTTTTGAATTTGAATCAATTAGGATATGTTGGTAATATTAATTCTCATATTAAGATATTAAGAAAAGGTAAATGTTACTTCCTGTTATTTTTGTTGTTAGATGTGGAATTAGGTTTGTATGGATTTGTTGAAACATTACTTTCTTGCTTCTTCTAGGGTGTAGTTTTGCTCCTTATGTTGGTATTTTCCATCTATTATCCTTTGTAGGGCTGAATTTGTAGAAAGATACTGTGTAAATTTTGTTTTGTCATGGAATATCTTGTTTTTTCCATCTATGGTAATTGAGAGTTTTGCTGAGTAGAGTAGCCTGGGCTGGCATTTGTGTTCTTGTAGGGTCTATATGTCATCTGCCCAGAATCTTCTAGCTTTCAGAGTCTCTGGTGAGAAGTCTGGTGTAATTCTGATAGGCCTGCCTTTATATGTTAGTTGACCTTTTTCCATTACTGCTTTTAAAATTCTTTGTTAAGTGCATTTGGTGTTTTGATTATTATGTGACGGGAGGAATTTCTTTTCTGGTCCAGTCTATTGGGAGTTGTGTATGCTTCTTGTATGATCATGGGCATCACTTTCTTTAGGTTAGGAAAGTTCTCTTTCTTTAGGTTAGGGAAGTTTTCTTCTATAATTTTGTTGAAGACATTTACTGGCCCTTGAAGTTGGGAGTCTTCACTCTCCTTTATACCTATTATCCTTAGGTTTGGTATTCTCATTGTATCCTGGATTTCCTGGATGTTTTGGGTTAGGACCTTTTTGTTTTTTGCATTTTCTTTGACTGTTGTGTCAATGTTTTCTCTGGTGTCTTCTGTACCTGAGATTCTCTCTTCTATCTCTTGTATTCTGTTGGTCACGCTTGCATCTACGACTCCTGATTTCTTTCCTAGGTTTTGTATCCTTCCAGGGTTGTTTCCCTTTGTGATTTGTTTATTGTTTTTATTTCCATTTTTAGATTCTGGATGGTTTTGTTCATTGCCTTCACCTGTTTGATTGTGTTTTCCTGTAATTCTTTAAGGGATTTTTGTGTTTCCTCTTTAAGGGCTTCTAGCTGTTTACCTGTGTTCTCCTGTATTTCTTTAAGGGAGTTATTTATGTCCTTCTTAATGTCCTCTATCATCATAATGAGAAGTGATTTTGGATCTGAATTTTGCTTTTCTGGTGTGATGGTGTGTCCAGGACTTGCTATGGTGGAAGAATTGGGTTCTGATGGTGCCAAGTAACCTTGGTTTCTGTTCCTTATGTTATTACACTTGCCTCTGGCCATCTGGTTATCTCTACTGCTACCTGCCCTGGCTAAATCAGACTGGGGCCTGTCCTTCCTGTGATCCTGATTATGTTAGAACTCCTCAGAGTCAAGCTGTCTCTGTGATCCTGTGATTCTGGGATCCTGTGATCCTGGGCTAATTAGAGTGCCTGGGAGTATAGCTTCCTCTGGAAATTATGGGACTTGCTGCAAAGTTTGCACCCAAGGTCTGCTCAGGACACCAGCCTAGACAGACTGGAAGGAACCAGTGCCACTGATGTGATGGAGTTCCTGTGTGCCTGTGTTCCACTGGTCCCAGTTATTCCTGGTGTTGGGACAGATGTCGTGTCCTCCTCACCTCTGATCTTCTGGTCCTGCGTGTGTCAGAACACCTGGGAGTGGAGCTTCCTCTGAGTGTTGTGGGACTGGCTGCAGAATTTGTGCCCAAAGTCTGCGTAGGGCACCAGTCCAAACAGACTGGAAGCAACCAGTGCCACTGGGTTGGCAGTGTTCCTGTGTGCCTGGGTCCTGCTGGTCCCAGTTGCTTCTGGTGTTGGGACAGATGTTGTGTCCTCCTCCCAGCAATACATTTTGTACTCATAGCTGGCCACTCTGTTCTCTGGGTTTTAGAGCTCAATGCTCTGAAGTCTGATAACATACACAGGTCAAGCTCCTGCCTTCCTCGAGCAGCAGGACAACCTGAGACTGTGTTGAGCAAGACACCTGGACCATTAACTATGAGTATCACATCCTCATGACTTCCTCAAGCCTCATGAGAAAGAGCTACCCTTGTTCAAGAGATCAAAGACAAAATATTCACATAGGAATGTGCATTTTAAGTATGACTACAGCCTTGTCTGGTGGCTCAGGCCTCAGATACTAGATACTGGGAGGCTGGGGCAGACTAGCCCGAGCAACTTGATGATGTTTTGTCTCAAAGTAAAAAGTAAAACATATGGTTGCAGTAGAGCTCCTTGGTAGAAAGCTGTGTGAGACCCATGTAAGCATGCATGAGACCCATGTGAGCATGTGTGAGACCCATGTGAGCATGTGTGAGACCCATGAGCAATCTCCAGTTTTTAAAAGAAAGAGCTATTATGAAGAATTAGTTAATTCAGCACTGACCCAGGGCTAAGCCAGTGGTCTTGAGGTGGGAAGGGTCAGCATAGGACTACAATAGCAACATGAAAAAGAGTGTTGCAGTATTGCTCCTGAATGGGGACTACTCATCCCATAAGAGTATCTGGGTGGTTCGTGAGAACTCATGCTCTTCCTCTGTGGTTAGTCAAGGTACCTGAACCTCAAAAACCTCCTTCCAGAGAAGCACTAGATTAGGCAGAGCAGCACATCCACTCTGTGCACATGCTGTTCCTATCACAGTATCACCTAGCACACAGGGCTTTAAAGTGGAATCAAATACGAAGACAAGAGGAGAGTTTTCAGAGTGGTCCAGCAATGACAAAGGCTGCCAATGGCAAACCTACTGAGCAGGAGCTTCCTAAAGGCCAGTTAGCCCTAAGAGGGAAGGGAACACTTTAGTCAAGAATTTGAAATAAAATCTGGGAAGGTGGCTTGAAGGTTAGCAGTGCTTGATGCTCTTGCAGAGGACCAAAGTTCAGCTCCCAGCACCCATATTGGGTGGCTTACAACCACCTGTAACTCCAGCTACAGGGCCTCAGATACCTTGTGTCTTCTTCAGACCCTCTCATCCATGTGCATGAATACAAATGTATGCATAACTTAGGAATTTTAGAGAGCACTTGGGATGCCCCAGAATGTAGGCTGGGAGTCTTGAGCACACAGGGGACCTTCCCTACAGGCACCTCTTTGATGAAAGATCCTTCTGTGACCCAGGAATGACTTGTATAGGTCTCTTCATTGACCCTGCTCTCTCCTCCTTTCACGTTGGTCCCAGGTGATCTTTGCTGTTCCCTGAAGTCTCATCTTCTAGCTGGATTTTACATACATAGAAACAGAAAGCTCTACCTTGTTTTGTAGGCCATAAGCTGTATCCAATGAGCCTTTGCCAGTGTGACACAATCATGTCTTTGGCCATCTCTGTAGCACACAGAGCTGGCCTAGAAGCCTCCTTTGGCCAGGAGCTAAGTAACAAGCAAAGGGAACCCAAACCACTAACTAAATTCCCTTTATTCTGACCTTGAAACCTTAAAAACACACTTTTCATCTTTTCACTTCTCTACACTGAGAGAAGAGAATAAAGGATGAGTTAGGTAGGAAGGCAGAAAGAAAATATCCCATTTTCACTAAAGGTCTGCCTTGGTATGTTAGGGTGTTCTGGTTTGCATTCTGTTACTCTGACAAACAAACAAACAAACTACTGACTAAAAGTAACTATGGGAAGTAAAAGGCTCATTCTGCTTACACTTAAAAGTCACAATCAATTACTGAGGGATGTCAGACAAGCAACATGAAGCAGAAACCATGGAATAACACTACTTGTTGGCACACTCAGAGGCTCATGCTTAGTCAGCTTTCTTATACAGGCTGGGACCACTTGCCCAGGGAATAGCACTGCCTACAGTGGGCTTGTCCCTCTTGCTTTATTAACAATCAAGACAATTTCCCCACGGGCATGCCACAGGCCTGGTTAAAAACACCTCCATCAAGGTTCTTCTCACAAATGACTCTAGGTTGAGTCAAGTTGACCATGCTGACTAAGAACCCGAAGGAAGAAGAGCAAAACACTACTCTATGAAACATGAAAAAATGAGATTTATTGCCTCATAATTACACTCCTATTATGCCTCGCTCTTTGAGTGTTTGTCTTGCTGAAGTGAAGCAGAAGGACTTGAAAGCCCTAAGAATATACAGCAAAGTGTCACAAATGACAATGTGAATTAAGGATGTGCAATTCACCAACTCTAATAAAGTCTCTTTTATTTATGTGTGAGAGCTAATGTGTTCTGGCATGCTCCTAATTCCTGTTTTGTTATTTATGAAATGGAAACCTGACAATTCACTAAATCACTATGAGCCATTCCTTTTACAATCTGTTTCATTTTCTAGGCACAGATTTCTATTATTATTATTATTATTATTATTATTATTATTATTATTATTCAGGAATCATACTGGCTCTCAATGATTCAAATTTAGCAATAAGAAGCAAACTACTTTGGCAATTTTGAATAACATAAACATAGGAGTCTTCACCAAAAATGCTATTACTTCATTCCTTCTTTGGTGCAGAACCATCCATCTGTGTTACTCCTTTAGGTTCAAAACTATAAGGAGGCTGTAACAGTAAGAGTTCCCATCAAAAACAGAAGTAAAATTTGAGAAACCTGGGGATAGTCACCTGCAAAGGTACTAACTGTACAAGAGGCCTGGTTAGAAGGCACAGCTCCCAGGCCTGTGTGGTTTGTGTCTGCCTTGAGCCCTGGGAACAAGTGAAGAGGAAATTACCAGCCTCTTTGAGACTGGTAATGACATGTTGACAGACATCTCATCCCGAAGAACAGCTTTTAGTTGAGACTACTACTACATCCACAAAGGGTGCCCAATGGGATAAACGCTCTGCTCTCATCCCACCTCCAACCCCACTCCAGATGCCTCTCATTCTTAGGACTGAAAGCAGAGACAAGTGATCCATGGCACTGGATATAGCAGCCCAGCAGGAAAAGGGTCAATACAGGTCCACAGTGACATCAGATCCCAGTGGAGGGCTAGAAGTTAGCAACTCCAATGACAACTGAAAGGAAAGACAAAGGGTACAGCTCAGCCGTTAGAGTGCTTGCCTAGCATGCACAAAGCTTTCATAAACCAGACATGCTACTGTGTCTCTATAACCCAGCACTCAGAAGACAGAGCCTAGAGAATCAGAAGATGAAGGATGAAGTCCATCCTCACATGCACAATGAAGCTAGCCTGAGATACATGAACAATGAAAGATGAACCCTATGGACTGTTAGAGGAGCGAGTTACATTAAAATGAAACATAAAGTTTGTAAGCTCTTTTTTAGAATGAAGTACCACACTGCCTTTTACAGCAGAGAGTAAGGTGACCTACTCTTAAGGGAGTTATAATTTATAGGTTTCTCTGCCTGCTTCATAGATGAGATAAGAACTTAAGACTTAAAAAGTTTTTAGAATGTTTTTCTTTTTAAGCGTCTATTTCTTAAAACTCAATACGTTCAATGATTTCAATCATTAGGTAGACCAGCAGTCTACTTGTGGTCATAGCTTGAGCAGTTGGTGGAATGGGGTACATGTGCATGTACAGACAAATGCAGGCCAGTAGTCAATCCTGAGTGTCATTCTTGCATGTCTGACACCCCCCTTAAGAGAGGGTCTCTCACTTACCTCAGACTTTCCAAGTAGGCTAAGCTGATTGGCCAGTAAACTTCTGGGGGTTGCCTCTGACTCCTAATGCTGAAATCCTGAGTATGTACTATGGCACTCAGCTTTTCTAGGTGAGGTCCAGAGGTGGAACATGGGTCCTCCTGATTATACGGCTGCGGGGCGGTAGTCTGTGCAAGAAACCTGGTCCCAGTCGAGTAAAAGGTCTGGAACCTCAAAAACCCGGTGGGTAGTAATTTCTGCCTGCATGGGACAGAAGGTGTTCGACCATGCCTCCTAGGTCCCTGGCTCCTGTTTCAGTCACAGCCCCACCCCCCCCACCCCCCCCCCGCACACACACCCCACAGGAGAGGTGTGTGATATTGGTCAGGTATTAGCAGCACCAAGCCTTCTTACATGCAAATATAAAGATTCCCCAAGCTCTCCGCCCAAATCGATGAGAAATACCTGCTGTTGAACCCTGAATCACCCCCAAAACTGTATATAAATCCTATCCAGAGAATTAAAGGTGCGTGAAAGATCTACTCCGTTGTCTGAGCCTTTATTCTAAGAGCTGTAATCCTTGGGGAGAGGTCTATTCTCCTGAAACTCAGCTTGAAGCTGTGCTGCGCTCACTGGCTAGTTGGCCTCTTGTCTGCCCAGCCCGACCCAACTCAGTGCTAGGCAGTGTGGAGCAACTGAGCGGCCAGGAAGACATGGCAGAGATAGAGGTGAAGCCAACTGCAGCGGCAGATACCGGAGGAAGCAACTTCTTCTCCCCGTCCTTGCTCTCTTCCCTTCACTGGAGCTCTCACACCAGGCTAGGCCAGAGATCTCTGTGGAAAGCCTCTGATACACAGGCCCACATATAGTAAGCACTTTCCTGATGGAGTGCTCTCTTCAGAACCCAGTTTGAGTAGGAAAATGGATATTTTTATAGCCCCTTCTTCAGAGTGCACAGAGGTAAGCTTTGGTCCAGCTCTTAGTCTGTTAATGAAATTCTGAAGAAGGAAGCTTACCATGTGTAACCATGATCTGGTATTCACAGCTTGAGTGTGGTCTTTCAGGATACTTCATGATATGGAATATACCCAAACCTGATATAAAATGCCAAAGTGGGCTAGAGGGATGCCCACACACACAGGCATATGCATACATATAAGTAGAAAATAATAACAACAACAACAATAACATAACAAAATGGCCAAGTGTCTGCATGAAGCCTTAAGGCCCTCTCTGTACTTTGAAGCATCTCCACATTAATGCCACCACTTCATACTGTGTAAACAGTTGCTATGCTGTAGCTTTAACAAATAGCAACAAGGAAAGGGCTAATGTTCAGCACGGAGGCATTCCTCCAATGTATTTAATACTCAGCTGGCTGAACACACAGATGTGGAATGGAGAGATACAAAGTCCAAGTGCAGTACTCGCATACAAGGGGGTTTTTGAGTAACTGGCCTGTGGTAATGAGGTTTTTCTGTAATCTTTAATAAAGAAAATTAAGCAAAGGTGAAGAATAAAATTTCTATAATCACTTCTACTTCTGAAAAAAACTGAGTGGATGAGCACTGTGGATAAAATAAAAGTTGGGGTTTCACAAGGAGGGAGATGCAGTAATCAACAATGCAGGCAAAGTGTGCAAAGTTTGAGGAGTCTAAACCCTGTCTCATTCCCAGACTCACAAAGAATCCCAAGTGCATTTATTTCCCGTCATGTGTGAGTTACTATGGCTATCCAGTCTCTGCTAATTATTTATCTCAACTCCATCATCATTCTCTGCCATAGAGTAAGAAAGGTTTCCAACCCATCTCCCAGCTTTCTGTCACTGCTTTCTTCCTGGAGTGCTGAAGTGGATGGAACGTAGGGGGATTTATTTCCATCTCTTCCAGATGTGCAGGTTAGAAAGCAAGCCCATTAAAAAGCAGCTGTGTGGTACCTTCGTTAGAGCAGCAAAGTTTCCTTTAAGAGTCTAGTTAGAAACATGGAAAGTTAGTGGTATAGGGAGCCTCGGAAGCTACCTCGTTAAGCTCCAGGACAGAAGTGCCGACCTTCCCTCATTCCCTTCCGGCTTCCTCTCCAGTCATGACTCGTTGGCCATCTAGGAGCTACAGCCCTGCTTCCTTTCTTCCCAGTTCGCCCAGACGTGAATTGTATGATGTTTTCAGATTGTTCCTTCTGTCTTACTGTCATCCAAACATACTCCAGATGTCCCACGTAGTCACAGCAGTAGATTCTTGGCACAGACCCACAGAGGTGTGTGACGAACTGAATTGGCTCTGAACATGATGAGACACTTCATGCCTCCTCAGGGGCAGCTCTTCATCTCCTTTCCCTGCTTTAATACTGGTATTTCTGAATCATCAAACCTCTATCAGGCTCTTAGCTTTACCCTCTGTTGTAGGGGAACAAGATGGGGGAAAGTCTCTAAACGATTGGGATCCTAGCTTGGGCATGGGGCTTTGATGTCCCTAGGCTTGGCCAAAGTTGGGTGAGGCACCCTCTGAGGGGCAGGAAAACAAATGAGATTGTACCAAAGAACTAATTGTAAGAAACTCGCAAAATTCTAAAGTCCCCAGAAAATAGCCATTGCCAGGGACTGGCAAGGAAGAATCAAGCTACAGAGCAATGCCTCACTCTCTGTTTCATTGCTGTAACAAGAAGCAATAAAAAGAAGGAAGAGTTTATTTAGGGCTTGCTGCTTGAGTGTACATATCAGTGGGGGAGTCTAGGTAGTGGGAGCTTGAAGCAGAGGGTCATGCTGCATCTGCAGGAAGGAAACAGAGATGAATACTCAGCTTGCTTTCTCCTCTGCAATTAGTCCAAGACATCAGCCTATGGGATAACGCTGCCCATGGTGGTAGGATTCCCTTCTTCAACTAACCTAATCTAGATAATCCCTCCCAGGTTTACCCAGATGCTTGTCTGCGTAGTTCCATCAAGTTTATAATAAAAATTAGCCCTAATAACTATTTCTCCCAGCCCTGATCAACCTGAAGAGTCCCAGGATAAGATAAAAGCTGTGGAAATGGAAAAGCTAGCTGAGCAACCTCTGTGGGCATGAGAAGATATGCCCTTGGTGTGGCCATGAGCCTTTCAGCGTCTCCTGACAATGACAGCTGTGGAGGAGAATGAAAGCCATTCATCCAGGAGTAGTGGTGGCAAAGATATTGATGCAGCCATGGCTTTGATAAGCAGAGCAGGAAAAGGAGAGGTAAAAATGGAGGGTAAACATGGACCCTGTAATCCTCCCTCAGTGTTAATGGGGACTGGATGTAGAAAGCAAACCCTTATAGAGAGCAAAATCTGTGGATGCTCATAACCCTTCTATAAAATGGAATGGTATCTGGCTATAACTCATATAACTCATATATATCTCAAAGTATCATCTAAATAATCCCTAGATTTCTTTCATGCCTAGTACAATGTAAATGCCACAAATGTTTTTATTCTGTGTTTTAACTTTTAGGGAATAATGACAAGGAAACAATCTATATGTGCTTCTCATAGACTTGTGCTTTTTTGAATGAGAAGTGTCCTCCAAAGGCTCATGCATATCAATACTTGATCCCAGCTAGTGGTGCTGTTTGTGGAGGTTATGGGACCTCTAGGAGGTAGAGCCTTGTTGAGGAAGGATGCTACCAAGGGAGGATTTGGGGACAGAAGGTCTCTTCTTCCTTCCAATTTACTCTCTGCTTCCTGTTTATGGCTGAAAAGATGAGTTCTCAGCCTTTGGTTCTTGCCATTTTCTGCCATACCTCCCTACCATGATGGACTCTCTCTCTACCATAATGCAAAATAAACCCTTGCTTCCATAAGTCACTCTTGGTCATGGTGTTTCAGCACATCTTGGGTCCAGCTTAAGCTAAATAAAAGCTAACACTAAGAAGATCCCTCATCAATTTTATAGCTCCATGTTTCTTCTTCCTCTCTCTTACTTTGTTTCTCCACTTGAAAAACACTGCTGTTTTACCATATTGCCTTGGTGGGGGGAGTAGGGAATTAACAAGAAAGACCAGCTCCACTAATCCTGAATTATATTCTAGGGTGGAACGATTGACTCTTGACATGAAAACTTAAGGGTTCTTTGGAATTTCAGTTGAGTTGGATGGTGTTTTGCTGAGGCAAACATGGGAAGAAACATTCCACTGAAGCAGACACAGGTGAAAAGATGTTTTGCTGAAGCAAACACATAAAAGGACACATGATGAAGGATTCTGCATTAATGACATGCACATATTGGTCTGCCTTACATTGCATAGTTGAGCTTCATTTGTTAAGACTTCATAGAAAGAAACGCAACAACAATAACAAAAACTTCTGGTGGTGTGCCACAGTTCCTTGCTGCTTCCTCAGACTCTGATTGGCAGAGTAATGTCAGCTGAGACAAACTCACATGGAGTAAGTTTTGATAAGTCAGATTCAGATGCTGAAGCAAGACACATAGTGAGGCAAGACCCATGGAAGACAAACGATGTTTGGAGGAAGTATGAAAAGGACTCAACAGACAGTGACATAGGTGGTGCTTAAGGTTTGCTTATAGAGCTGGCTGTGCAAAGCTTCTCAAAGAATGAGAATTCTTCCCTGAGCTTTGCTTTGCTGAGAGAGCCACAGCCAAGAACTGTTCCTGGTGTTCCTCTCGACCCTGGTCCCTCCTACTGACTGGTGCGGATTCAGCTGAGGCCTGGATGTTCCTGCTAGGTCATACCACCACTGCTGCTATCCCAACACTACTGAGCTGGACTGCTGATATATCCGTGAAGTGCTTGTGAGTGGGTTGAACTGCTAGCCTGTGAACTGAACTGCTGATTTCCTGACAATGCAGAGGGGATCAGCTCCAAGGAAACTTTCTAAACAGGTCCACTTCCCCCACATCCTTTCTTTTCTAATACCTCTGGTGGGTGGTGGGCTAGAAGGGAAGTTGAAGCATTTAAGAACCATCATTAAAAATAATATTTGAAAAAAAATTAAAGTTACAGGCTTCTGTCAGATGGGTCTACCTTCCCAGTTCTTACACCTTTCTACTTCTTAATGTTGTAATACACAAGAGGTTTCATTCATCTTCACTGATTCTCAGCTCTGTCTTATGGAAACCATACATCATAGGTGGAGACTGATAAGCTACTACAAGCTGGTATCACTGTGGAATGTAATCGAGAGTCATAGATCCAGCTATGCCCTCTGTCATGGTTAACATGCAGATTAACACAGCCTAGAGTCATCTGACAGGAGAACCTCCATGGAAGAATTGCCCTGATTAGACTGGCCTCTTGGCATGTCTGTGGGGGACATGTGGGGGACTTGGATCTTGATTGTTAAGTGGTGTAGGGAGGCCTAGGATATAAGTCAATCCTGGGCTATATAAGAAAGCATCGGATTATAGTTGAGCATCAGATTGAGAGAGCCAGCAAGTAGTACTCCTCTCCCTGGTTTCTGCTTCAAGCTTCTGCTTGAGTTCCCACTCTCAAAGATCAACTTCCCTCAGTGATCACATGTTACCTGTGAGCTTGAGATGAAATAAACCTTTCCTACCCTAAGTTGCTACTGGTCATGTCAAATGTCCTAGCAAGAGAATAAAACTAAAACATCATTCAATCCTAGGATTCCCACAATTTCCACCTAGAAAACAGAACTTCAGAGACAGGAGCATCTATAAAGCAGGCATGTAGTTCCTCTCCTCAACAGCTGCCTGGTCCTTTTTGTGAGAAAGAAGATAGATTTAGCAGGAGACAGAAAATCCATATCCAGTACTTTTCT
The DNA here is from genome assembly GCF_008632895.1 of Mastomys coucha. NCBI lineage: Eukaryota > Metazoa > Chordata > Mammalia > Rodentia > Muridae > Mastomys > Mastomys coucha. The sequence goes on along the minus strand of NW_022196901.1, from coordinate 20,956,791 downwards.
GTAGGGCTCGTTGATACAACTGTGTAATGTTAGCACCACATCATGTCCGATTAGCTCCATACCCTGACAGTGTTTGCATTTTCTCATCAGGTGCCAATTGAGAGATGATTGCATCTGACTCTTGGAGCAGAGAGGAGCTAATTTGATTAAATAGAATTCTGGAGCTTCCATTGCTTTGGGGAACAGAGATGTCACCTACCAGCCCCTTCACAATCAAGTGTGTCAGTAATTCTTGGAAAGGTGGCCAACATCAATAGCTGTGAGCTATCCTGGTCTGCAACACAATTCAACAGTGAGCTCCATTTTTTTTTTCTTTTTGCAACTCATATTTCCCAGTGTGTGATAGCCATTTATTCTAGAATCCTAGAACATAAGCAAACAAAAAGGATGGAGAAAAGAGTGGACCTCAGACAAGAAGCAACAGACAAGGCACCATTACTATCAGGAGTGAAGCCCTGATCAGTGGTTCATATTTTCATGCCTCTTGTTCAGAGCTAGATCTCTCCCTCTGGCTCAGATAATTGGGAGCCTTTGTTTGCCTACCCTAGCCTCAAGATTCTATTCCATGGACCTTGGGAAATGAGAGGTCAGAGAGGTCAATCATAATGTTAACACTCACAGAGCATGTGAGTGTTACACACACAGGTAGGTGCTGGTGAGAGTAACAGATGAAGAAAGGGCTTCTTGGTCCTAGCCATATGATGTTCACACAGGCACACACCCAACATTCCACTGCTTGTGCTGCACCCCCTGGTGGCACACACCTTTGTTATACTGATAACCATATCCTTGGGATTATTGTTCCCAACCATATCAGCAGTGACCTTTGACTGTGGCTCTGGGCCCACTAATACTGAGCCTGGCCATGTCCTTCCTCATTTCTGGTCAATGGGGAAAACATCACTTCCCTGATAAAGACAAGTGACAAAAAGAGGGCCTGTCAGTAATGATCAGAAACTTTAAGATAGGACATCTAATTAAAATGTATGGTGTGCATATGTCCTTGCAAGTGTGTGTGTGTGTGTGTGCCTTCTGAGGCCTCTCTATTGTAGTGTAAAAGACAGATGGGTCCAGATTGCCTGTACATCAGTGGAAGTAAATAGAAGCTAAGAGCCTCAACATGAAACAGTATGGTGCCTGGTCCCACTTGTCCAATAAATACTAAAACTCCTTGCTTTCTGAAGCCTAGCTTGAATTTACAATGAGCATTCCTCTTTCTGAAATGGTGTGGATCATATATCCTCCAGCCATTCTTGCCAATCTCTGCACCAGAATGTTGTCACAGCTCTATACTCTGATACAGAACCAAAGCATGAGATGGTTACCATCTGCTCACATGGTGAAGTGAGTCCTCGGGGTTCCGATTTAAGCAGGGCCTCCAGCTTTACGGACTTGCTATGTCATGCCTACACATGAAGATCCATAATGAGAACAGTGAGCTCACACTGGAGACACTGGGGACTTAAACTTGGATCTTTCTGTCATGAGACAACCATGGCTGGACTTCTCATACAATGTCCTGCAAGCCAATCTAATAAATCCTGTTTGGTATAGATTCATCCTGTCAGTTCTATTCCTCAAGAGAACCTTGATGATACAAAACATTTCAGAAATATCTACAGTACTATAGGTGGATGTCCTTAAGACCTGAAGAAATATTTTCACAATAACAGTTATAGGAACATTCAGGTAAACTTCTGCATCTGCCTTAGACCAACCCTCCCCCTACTGACGTCCACAAACAAGGATAACTTCCTCTACGCCTGCTGTCTGTCATGATGAAGGCTGCCACCACAGGCTAATCTCTGTGATGCTGTTAATAAAGGTTACCATGTGTAATATGTGGTGCGTGTGACACGTCCCTCACAAAATCCCTATGATAATACAATGATGGGTGACTAGAGCCGAGGGACTAGTCCCAGGTCTGTACTTTACAGACCTTTGCAGGCCCCTCTTCTCGGTTGACGTACCCTGCCTTTCTGGTTGGCTGCATATAGGACTGGACTGGCTGGCCGGTGAGCTTGCAGGATCTACCTAACTCTCACCATGAATCCTAGGGTCACAGGCATGTGGAGTCACACTCATTTTGTACACAGACACAGGGGATTGGAACTCTGGTCCTCATGCTTTCAGAGCTGACATTCTTACCCACTGAGCCACCCCAGCCCTCAGGGGCTGCAAATACAACTGCAAATACTTTTCCTGTTCTTGTCTTGCTACTTTGACTGGTAAAGGGCTGCAGATTTAAAACGATTCCCCTCAGGCTTAAAAGTACTTCTCTTTTGTTTTCTGACAACAGTGCTCATCATTTTCTTTATGGGGAATAAAAAGTGCTTTGATTTATTCTCTCTGAAGCTCTTAACAGAAGCTCTCCATTCCCGGCTTCTTACATTTGACTGAGGATGTGTCTAACTACTGTACTCATTTTCATTTATGTGAATTAGTATTCATGGCATCTTTCAATTGAAGTCTTTCATCTCTTATCTCTGAAATTTTTCTCATGTCATTTCCTATTCCATCCTCTGTCTCCACTGCCACTGCCATGTACCTCCTCCTCATCACCTTCCTCCCTTTCCTCTTCTCCCTCCTTCCTTCCCTCCTCCTTTCATCCTATAATTGACCTTGTATGTGGTCCAGCTGGAATTTATTATGGTATCTCCCATAGCTGTAAGCTTTTTCTGATTTTCCATCTGAGACATTATCATTGGAATTTTCTTTTGCCTGAATTATTTGTTTAGGCAATCTCAGTCATAGACTGTGTGAGGACTTTTCCCTTCCTTTATTCAGAATACAATGGTTTTTCACTGTAAATTCAGGCAACAGAAAACATTACAAACCTATCTTTTAAAAGAATCTCATAAAGAGAACAGTTAAACCCCATCTTTTGTGTTAATCAACATAAGAGAGCAGCAGGCACCTGCTTGAAAGAGCTGTCTGTAGAGTCATTTTGTCATCCACTAGCATCAGTGATGACAGTGGTTTTCATTGGCTGCTAATTGCTACAGGAAATGTCTTAGGTGAGGTGTGGCCTATGGTGGATTTGAGATGTTCCATATCTGGGTACCTCACTCTCAGTGGCAAAATGAAGATACTTCACTCTGAGACATCAATACCCAGCTCAGGAGCCTGTGAGGATGCTCTACATCTAGGGAATCTGTGCTCCTAGATGTTATGTGACAGGTGCTTTCTCCCTGGTTTCAGCATGTGCAGGGTATGCAGTGCCATGGTACAGGACATCTGCAGCTGCAAAGGGAACTATCCGGCATGACTGGCTCATTCCTATTCACTGTGCAGACCAGTCCATTCCATTTCTAAAACCTCCCAGGGACTGACCATAGAGATCAGCTCTATCTGCCATCTCTGTCCCTTCCCTCAGTCCTTTGAGACAGGGTCTTACTACATACTCCTGGCTGGCCTGGAATTCCCAGGCTGGCCTTGAATTCACAGCATTTGCCTGCCTCTGCCTCTTGAGTGATGGGATTTGCTGTGTGAGCCATCACTCCCAGCATCCTCTCTACTTTTCCCACAACCTCCTGAACTTTACCCACCCTGATAGTCCTTCCTTTCAGAAACTCTCCAAACATCTGACGCACTGAAGGCATTCTCATGAGGAATTATTTAATTTCTCTCTAGTTAACTTGAATGCAGTTTGTCCAATGAAGGGAAATAAAAATACCAAAGAATACTCTCATCTTCAAGAATTTCTAACCACAAATGAAAATGCATCTTGGTGTTACAGCCACCTGCAGCCTTTTGTACCAGTATCCTGGTAAATGCCTGTGTGGGCAATGAAGAAATGGACACAGCCATTTTTAGAGGTCTGATGTTAAGAAGAGACAAGAACAAGCCTCAATATCAGATTCACAATAGCAGAACAGGAATGTGTTGGTATGGAGAGACATGGCAAAAGTTCAGCTTGCAGCGGGACCTCTGACCTTCGCTTCTCAGGTCCTTCATCAGACACACCACAGAGGTTACAGTAACTGTGTAGCTATTAGCTATCTGCCTCTTTAGCTGATGGCCTGGAGGGTCCCTTACTGAAACACCAAAGAAGATGTCACTCAGATGGAATGTTGGTCTTTTTTCCCAAAGATCTAAGAGTATGTTGACAATTGCACTATTCAACTAGCTTAAATGAAGCTGCAGCTTATTGAGGGAAAGATGCCATTATGTAAGGATGAGCATAAGGTCACCCTCACCCAGACCCCATCATGCCCTAGTCTTGTTTCTGTTCCTGGGACAAAACAACCTGACAAATAAGCAGCTTCTGAGAGAAAGGGCTTATTTTAGCTCACACCCCTAAGTTGTAGAGCAGCAGTTCTCAACCTTACCCTTTAATACAATTCACCATGTCGTAGCGACCCCTAACCATAAAATTATTTCATTTTATGTTGCTATTTCCTAACTGTTACTTGCTACTGTTGTTAATTGTAGTTGTAAATATCTATGTTTTCTGATGATCTTAGGTCACCCCTGAGAAAGTGGTGTTTGACCACCACCCCCCCACACATACACACGAAGGAAGTTTTGACCCACAGGTGGAGAAGTGCTGGTATAGACCATCACTATGGTGGAGTCACAGTCTCAAGAACATGGAGCAGCTAGTGGTAACACATTCACAGTTAAGAGCAGACATCAATGAATGTATGCATACATAGTGCTCAGCTGGCTTCCTCTACTGTTAGACAGTCTGGAAGCCTAGAAATGGTGCTGCCCACTTTCAGGCTGGGTCCTCCTGTATTAACAATCAAGGCAATCCCTCTCAGACATGCTCATAGGCCAACATGACCTAGAAAGTCTGTCACTGAGACTCTCTTCTCAGGTGATCCTATGATCTGCTAAGTTGATGACTAGAACTGCTGTCACTCAAGATGTTCAGGACGGGAAGGCAAATAGAGACTAAGTAAGATCTGTGTGGTGAGGAATCTCATTCTTACTCCTAATCGTTCACATCAGAAGCTGAGGTTCACATTTCTACCCTAGAAACTCTTTCAAGCCAGCGCTCTGCTTACATTTCACATGAATACCCCTGTTGTTCTTATTTAATGTGGATTTCCAATTTTTTTCCACAAATGCTCAAAATTGTTCCTTATTTTTAAATGAAACAAGATCATTCAGTCTCTTAGACAGGCATCTTAACCTTTTGTAAAGCAGTAAGGCATTCACACTTCGTGACATAAAAGTAATATGATACTAAGTGAACCTTCTGCCATTAATGCCTCCTGATAGAATAATTCTTCAAACTCCTCCTTTCTTAGTTATTCTATGTATGAATATGGTGGAAGGAACATAAAAGTAGAGCAGGATGAGTTTACTGACATGGGCCCTCTGTGTGGAGATTCTAGGTTTAACATGGAAGCTCGCACAGTTAAAAAGGGTGTCAGAAGTTTGTTTGAATGGTTGGCTGAAGTGTTTATCAAAAGATAGCCTACTGAAAAAGAGTTGGAGATGCCTGATATCCCTTGGCTTAGTGTTGGCAAAGGGATTTTAAGGCTTAGGGAAATTGCAATGCGAGAGTGGATACATTGTGTAAAACCTAATCCTCCACAATGGGAAGGTCCAGAAGGTATGCCCTTCACTAGCCCTATAAGACACAAACTGGTGAGAGGGGCACCAGCACATTTGAAGAGTTTTGTTCTTGCCCTTTTCCTTGTGCCAGACCTTAGGGTTGGAGATGCTGCTGCTCAATTAGATGAATTAAATTCAATGGGTTTAATTGGGCCCCCCGAGGTAACAAGGGCCAGGTAGCAGCATCGAATCGCCAGAGAGAAGGTGATCCTAGTTATTATAATGGACAGTGTAGACAAAACAATGTTTATAATGACATACCTCATAATGGTCAGCACAGGAGAGGTGAACTTTATAATGGTATGACTCATTTGGACCTTTGGTACTGGCTAACCAATCATGGTGTTTCCAGGCATAAAATAGATAGGAACCCCACTGCATATCTGTTTGATTTGTATAAGCAAGAAAAACTCTCAAACAAATGAAAGAAGGGCTACATTGGATCATGATAAAAGGCAATCTCAGCCAGTGAATCAATTTCCAGACTTGAGCCAGTTTGCAGACCCAGAACCCCTTGAATGAAGGGGTGGCCAGGTTCCCCTGAGGAAGGATCTTGATAGGATACCTAAAAGTTCTACTGTTAGCCTTTTCCCAGTTCTTCCCCAGGGGGACCTATGGCCTTTTACAAGGGTAACTGTACACTGGGGGAAAGGAAATAACCAGACTTTCTGGGGTCTATTGGATATTGTTCTGAATTGACACTGATCCCAGAAGTTCCCAAGAAACACTGTGGCCCCCAGTTAAAGTAGGGGCATATGGAAGACAGGTGATTAATGGAGTTTTAACTGATGTCCAACTCACAGTAGGTCCAAACACATTCTGTGGTCATTTCCCCAGTTCCAGAATGTATAATTGGGATAGATATACTCAGAAACTGGCAGAATTCTCACATTGGCTTTAAATTTTTGTTTTGTTTTTTGTTTTTCAAGACAGGGTTTCTCTGTGTAGCCTTGGCTGTCCTGGAACTCACTCTGGCTGGCCTCGAACTCAGAAATCCACCTGTTTCTGCCTCCCAAGCACTGGGATTAAAGGCGTGCACCACCACCACCTGGCTGGCTTTAAATTATTTTAATTTAAACTTTAATTTAATAATAATTTAATAATTTTTAAAATAATTTTAAATTATTTTAGATTTTTTTCCTAAAAAATAATTTAGATTTTTTTCAAAAAAATCAATTTTATTATATTCACATATTCATGTATGTATGTATGTGTGTACATGTACACATGTGTGTGTGTTTACATATCCTGGGGGGCACCTGTGTGTCATGGAGCATGTATGGAAGTCAGAAAGAAGCAACTTTCAGGAGTTGTTTCTCTCTTTACAACATTGGATCAAGAATATTGAACTCAGGTTGTCAGCCATGGCAGCGAGCCTCTTTACCCCCTGAGTCACTTTGTCAGCCCTAGATTACTTTCTAGACTTTACCCTGCAGCCTCACAGCCACATTGGTAATGAGATTACCACTCCACTTGCCCAGTTCACAGAGTCTCTCCATGGTCTAGCACTGGAAACCTGGTACCTCAGATATGTGCCTGCCATCTTCATAAAGCCCAGTGGGTGCAATCATCCTCATTCAGAAGGCTAGAGCATGTGGCCAAGAGGTGAAATACACAACTGCATACTTGCTCTTCCTCCTGCTACCAGCTTGTAGTCCACAACCACATCACACCTCAACACCTTGGTTCCCATAGTCACCAGTTCATCCAAAATGATTTTATCATCTTCAAAACTGTAGGCCTGTCTTTAATATCCAGTATAGCCTAGAACTTGGAACACAAGCCTCTTGATTGATCCTATTTTAGAATATTGCCCAAATAACCCACTGTTCCCTCAGACCTTAAGGCAGTTCTGCTCAGTTGCCTTCCCCAGGTGCCTCCTCAGATGTCAGAAATCCATGACCAAATCTCACATTAAAATTAAAGTTTCTAGAGTTCTGCATGGATCTGCTCCCTAAATAGTCAGAGAATCCAAGCACAGCAGCAGAGCAGATACAGATGTCAAAAACCATCTACCACCAGCCTATAACCAGCTTATGACCAGCCTATGACCAGCCTATGACTAGCCTATGACCAGCCTTTGACCAGCTTATAACCAGCCTATAACCACCTGTAACCAGCCTATAACCAACCAATCAGCCTATGACCAGCCTATGACCAGTCTATGACCTGCCTATGATCAGCCTATGACCAGCCTATGACCAGCCTTTGACCAGCTTATAACCAGCCTATAACCACCTGTAACCAGCCTATAACCAATCAGCCTATGACCAGCCTATGACTAGCCTATGACCTGCCTATAACCAGCCTATGACTAGCCTATGACCTGCCTATGACCAGCTTATAACCAGCCTATAACCACCTGTAACCAGCCTATAACCAATCAGCCTATGACCAGCCTATGACCAGCCTATGACCAGCCTATGACCAGCCTATGACCACCCTTTGAGCAGCTTATAACCAGCCTATAACCACCATAACCAGCCTATAAGTGACCATACACTGTAACTGCAGTCTCCAGTAGTTGGTTTGCAGAAGGTCAATGCTCCCACTTTGTGCAGGAGAGGAAGGAGGAAACTGAGGTGATGGCTTTGTACAAAGCCTTACGAATTCAGCACATAAAAGGCCAGTAGGCAAGGCTGGAGAGATGACTGACCAGTTAAGAGTACTGGCTCCTCTTGCAGAGGACCTGGGTTCCATTCCCAGCACTCATACAGTGGCTCATAGTTGCCTATAATACCTGATCCAGGGAAACTGATGCCCTCTTCTGACCTCCAGAGGGACCAGGCATGCACATGGCAGACAGACAGACATGCAGGTAAAACATTTATACAATAAAAGTAAAACATTTATACAATAAAAATAAATAAAGATACAAATTTTGAAAAGTAAGTTGACAAAGAGGAAAGATGGAAATCCCCAGTCAGGACTGACACCCTCCACCTCCACCTCCCCTCCAACCCCCATGCCTGGCCTCTATCACCCACATTGCCTCTTTTTCTTTTCTCGCTTTCTTTTTCCCTTTTCCCCCTTCTGATGCCAAAATGTGCCGGATCTTATGTGCAGAAATTTCTTTCTACTATATCAAAGATTTATAAAATTCTCACATAATTGTTTTACAAGACAGACCCTGAGCCCAAGCTGGACTCAAACCTGCTATGTAGCAGAGGGCGACTTTTCTGAACTTCTGATCCTCCTTGATTCACTGGCTACCTACTGCCTCCCCCTGGGATTGCAGGCTGCATTACACACACACTGGTTTGTGTGGCACTGGAATCTAACCTAGGATTCCACACATGCTATGTAAGCACTTACCAACTGAGCTACATCTCCAGCCCCAAAATGGAACTCTCTGATTCTTGTTTACTATATCTAATCCAAATGCAACACAAAAGGGAAGACAGAACCCTCTGCTTCTCACCTTGAACTTCCTTCCTCCTTGTCCTATGGACTTGACCCCAGTGGGTACAATAGAGCCCACTCTGTGCATTTGTGCAATGTGAAGTTCAAGCTGAATACTTTCTGTTGGACACATTGGTGGTGGGCGGGGACTTACCCACAGCCTGAGTTCTTGTTTAGTGAACAGTTTTTAAAGATGAGAAATCCTCATAAAACAAATAAGCAACTGCCAAACAGTCACAGAAATGCTCAAATGATGAGGAAGAGTATAGAGAATTTTGCAAGCACAGACACTTGGAGGGAAGTGAGTCATTGTGCCACAAGGTAGATGGCACAGATATGTATGTGACATCTGTCATGGTCTTCTCTCTCTCTAATGTCTACGGATTTTGTGTCTGAGCAAAGTCTGTCATCACTACAGAAAAATAACCTGCCAGGCTACTCAACATAGACTCTTCTGTATGAGCACCATTTTTGGTTCACCACAGTTAGTATTCAAAGTCAAATACTGTAATCAGACAAGATTGAGTCCTCTAGTAGAGCCAGTATAGCAAGACTTGTCAAAGAACCTTATCTGGGGCATTGACATCACTGAGAAACTTAATGAATAATCAAGTCTCCCTCTACAGAGGAAAAAGAAGAAAACGGCTCTACACAGTTCCAGCTTTGAATCATCCCCCTGCCCCTGCCTTGTCCTCGCCTCAAGAAGCAGAGGCAGAGACCCTGGTGGGTCAAAAGCAGCACAAGCCTTCGAGTTCATCCAGCAGCATCCTGAGGTGAGCTGTGTGGCCTATTCCTCCCCTAGAATCCCCTAGAATTCCCAAGGGGAAGCGGTGGCATGCAATCCCAGGATGGGGTATGGAAGAGAGCATGGCCTCTAGTTTGGAATACCTCTAAGTCATCTTGGTGTGGACTTCTGTTTAAAAGTTAATATTCCAGTTCCCTCTCCCCTATACTTTGAAGTCTGAGTAACTTAGTATTCTGTTTCACATTCTAGAAACTCTAATGGAAGCTTCAAGAAGAGCCTCAAGTAATATTCTTTCTTCTTTCAACTGGAAATATCTTTAAACATATAAAGTTGCATGATACAATTTGAATTTCCCAATTGTCTGACTCCCCAACACTCCTGATCTCAATTTCTATGAAATCCAGTATAACAATCTTAAGACCCCAACAAATGAAGCATATATCTATCTGGACTAGTGCTATATACATGTTCCTGAGATTCCCAGTGGGGTTTCTCAGACCATTGCCCTGAAGAACAAATTCTCTTAAAAATTCAAGGAAAAGGGTAATTCCAAGCATAGATATTCCTTACTGTAAAATAGTGCAGCTGACTCAGGGTATCATAAATGTCATTATTCTTAATTCTGAATCTTGAAGAAGAGAACAATATTAGCCTTCTGAGGGTAATCACAGCCATTCTCTTTTAAGGTTGCATACAATGTGTGATGTGATAAAAGGCTAACTTGATTCTTGTTTGCACTAATGACCCTGCTACTGCAAAAGAGAATTTCAGCTGTGGGACATAGTCCACAGAATGCACAAATTATCTTCCTGCAGACGTTTTGTAAAAATTGATTTTAAAATTCAGTAAGCATTTTTTTAGGAGGACAGGATTTTGCGACCGTGGATTTTTATTTTTTCTCATCAAGTGCTCAAGAATTGGATTACTGAATGGTACAAATGTTGATGGTCTGTGGACATTCTCATGTAGGGTTAGGGAGGTGGGGCAGGACTGTCTTCCCTAACAGGCACTTACATTCTTTGATGCTCAGATAGGAGGAGCCAAAGTCAGCTACTGAGAAAATGTGGGCCAGGAAGATATTCTATAGATATACTGCAATGCAGAAAATGTCTGCAGAAAGATATTTTGTGCATTCTCTGGTCTGTGTCCCACAGCTGAAATTCTCTCCTGCAGTAGCAGGGTCATTAGTGAAAACAAGAATCAAGTTAGCCTTTTATCACATCACACATTGTATGCAACCTTAAAAGAGAACGGTCATGGTTATCCCCAAAGGGCTAATATTGCTCTCTTCATCACAAAATCCTGCCCAAAAATTGCTTACTGAATTTTAAAACCATTTTTTTCTAAACCATGAGAAACACAAATATCAATCATCCAGAGAATGAATCAAATGTGGCACATCCATACAATGGAATACAACACAGGTATAACAATGACAGATGACAGACAGCACAGATGGGTAAGTCTCAAGCTGTTGTGCTCAGACTCGGAAGAAGTTAAACACCTTATATTTCCATTGTCTTAGCTAGGGTGTCATTGCTGTTAAGGCACACCATGACGATGGCTTACAGTTTCAGAGGTTTAGTCCATGATCATCTTAGTGGGAAGCAGTGGCAGGCAGGCAGACATGGTGTTGGAGAAGAAGCTGAGAGCTCTCCATCTGGATTCACAGGCAGCAGGAGACTGTGTACCACACTGGGCATAGCCTGAATATATAGGATGTCAAAATCTGCCTCCTCAGTGACATACTTCCTCCAACAAGACCACACCTCTTCTATGGCCAAGGATTCAAACACATAACTCTATGGGGCCATTTCTATGTAAACCACCACATCCATTAATGTGGAATTTAGGAAAAAGCAGGCTCCAAGGGCAGAAATCACTTTGATATTTGTCAAAATCAGAAGGATGAATGAAAAGCAACACTAACTGCAAAGAGCTATGTATGTCACCATTCTTCAGGGCAATGAATATATTTATATGAGCTGCTTTGGTGATCACAAATTGTAACATTTGTTAAAGAATAAAAGAGGCAGATTTCACTATAGGCTATTCTTTAATAGACCTGATTTTAAAACATATATACATCAAAATGCACCTTATTCAAGTGTAAATGTACCCACCTACGAAGATGTCATGTTTCTGAAAGTCTTGTCTACACTATGTCTCCTGAGCTGCTCACGTCAGTATTATCTTGAAAACAGCCATGGAGGCACTAGAGAAAACAACGATAGAGAAGACAAGAGCTGCATTTGCATCTCATCCTGTGCCTGGAGCACTGAGGATGTCTGGATATGAAACAACTCCTCTCTTCTCCTTGGTTACCTTAAGCCTTGGCTCCGTTACCTTTGTGTTGGCAACATCTCTAGTTATTATGGAGATCAAATTAAGCACACCCCAGAGAGGTACCCTAGGAAGTAAAGACACTGTGCAATTGGGAGCGACAGTTCTAATGTAAGTTCTCCGCTGAGATCACCATTAGTTCATTACCACTTGGTCTCACAAAACAAAATCTGTTTAGAAATTCAACATTTCAGTGGTGAACTGAAAACATGAAAATGCAACAAGTGAATGGTCAGTCTATAGAACAGCTGCATTTCCACCTGCAGCACGTGAGTGTTCAGTCTATGGAACAGCTGCATTCTCATCCGCAGCATGTGAGTACTCAGTCTATAGAACATCTGCATTTCCACCTGCAGCAAGTGAACAGTCTGTAGAACAGCTGCATTTCCACCTGCAGCATATGAACAGACTGTAGAACAGCTGCATTTCCACCTGCAGCACGTGGACAGTCTGTAGAACAGCTGCATTTCCACCTGCAGCACGTGAACAGACTGTAGAACAGCTGCATTTCTACCTGCAACATGTAAACAGTCTGTAGAACAGCTGCATTTCCACTTGCAGCACGTGAACAGTCTGTAGAACAGCTGCATTTCCACCTGCAGCACGTGAACAGACTGTAGAACAGCTGCATTT
>NW_022196901.1:20942078-20943379 GCF_008632895.1 Mastomys coucha | reverse complement strand
AGCTGCATTTCCACCTGCAGCACGTGAACAGTCTGTAGAACAGCTGCATTTCCACCTGCAGCATGTGAGTACTCGGTCTATAGAACAGCTGCATTTCTACCTGCAGCACGTGAACAGTCTGTAGAACAGCTGCATTTCCACCTACAGCATGTGAACAGTCTGTAGAACAGCTGCATTTCCACCTGCAGCACGTGAACAGTCTGTAAAACAGCTGCATTTCCACCTGCAGCACGTGAACAGTCTGTAAAACAGCTGCATTTCCGCCTGCAGCACGTGAGTGTTCAGTCTGTAGAACATCTGCATTTCTACCTGCAGCACGCGAATACTGAGTCTATTCACCCTAATATGAGGATTATACCTGTCAGAGAGTCTCAAAAAACACAACCATGGCAACTTAAACTGTTCTAGTTTGTAACTGTGGGCTTTCCCACACATGCATAAGTTACCCAAAATAGCAACTCTGAGACTTCTTATGTATGAATTAATGCCTAGGCCAATAGCTCATTTCTGCTAGCTCATAACTCAGTTATCCCATTTAAGTAGTCTAAGTCCCACCACGAACTTGGTCTTCAGTTTTATGCAACTGTCTTTCTCAAACCCAAAAACCCAGAATTACCCCCCACCCCCGCTAGATGTCCCACCTCCTAATCCTGTCTCACCTCATTGGTCAATCAGCATTTTATTGACAGAAACCCAGATCCCCACCCCCTGCTAGATGTCCCACCTCCTAATCCTGTCTCACCTCATTGGTCAATCAGCATTTTATTGACAGAAACCCAGATGCTTTACAAACGTAGGCTCTCTCCTACACTTGAAAACTTCCAGGCTCTTAGAGCATGCTGGCTGGGAAGCAGTCTTCTCTCCATTTGATCTGCAAAACGCACTATCGTTCCTGGGCAGTTTCTGTGTCTACACTTTAAAAATATGATCTTCATCTCACGCATGCCTTCCAGGACACTCATTTGTGATTAGGGACTGAAACCCATACCCTCTTCTGCTCATACTGAAAGAGACTCCAATCTGTACAACAAGCAGGCTACAAAGGCCAGGACTCTGTATATCACCATGATGGTTTCCCATCTCTGTCAACTAAAGGGATTTAGAGTTTCCTAGGACATCCATCTCTAGGCACCTCTGTGGGGGTGAAAGTACAGGTAGCCATTCCTGAAGCTGGAGGCTCAGGCTCAATAGATCAAAAAGTGAGCTGAGACAGCACTCATAGCCCTGTGCTCCCTGACTGCAGACATAGGTGTCCCTCTGCCTCACACTCCTCTGACTGCAGACATAGGTGTCCCTCTGCC
>NW_022196901.1:20914106-20941946 GCF_008632895.1 Mastomys coucha | reverse complement strand
ACATAGGTGTCCCTCTGCCTCACACTCCTCTGACTGCAGACATAGGTGTCCCTCTGCCTCACACTCCTGATGCCAACTATGAACTAGAAAAAAAGAACCTTTCCTGCTGCCTTTGTCAACTATTTTGCTACATCAAGAAGACAAGTATCTAGCACAGCATCCTCACCTAAGGGAAGCTATTTCAAATACACACACACACACACACACACACACACACACACACAAGACTCACTCTTGCCTCTCAGGTTCCTCAAGTTAAGTTACCTTTAATGCCCCTCTAATTCTATCTCAAGACTTCTACACCCCAGAGGCTGGCTGCTTCAATACTCAGGAACAGTCCTCATTAAATGCCCAAGTGGACAGTTGTCAAAGCCCCTACTCCAAACTCAACCAGATTTGAGATGGAAGTATGAGGGGATCACAGATCACAGCCTACAGTCATATAAAAGGAACAGAGGCCAACACTTGGTCCGTATTATGCAGAACAGGGAAGAGAGAGGCTAGTCTCCTAGAGAGATGCTTAGATTAGGAGCTCTGGGTATAAGTTCATTTTCAGACAAAGGTCTGGTTTGATGTTCTCAAAGCTTTCCTTGAAGCTGGTCAGGACCAAGTAATTTGCATATTGAATAAAAACAACAATGCTGCCTACTGCTTTCTGAGCACAGAATTCTGGGAAAGGAGATTCCATTCTCTTGGCCACCCACTGTTTGCCCTTCTCCTGTCCTTTGAAGGTCACCTGGTGCACATGCTGGGAGGGAAGAGAGAAGATCCTGATTTCTTTGGAGCCATAAATAAAGATGTGAACCATGAATTCACAGAAAAAGCCTGGGTCTCTGGTGTCTAACTAGTGGAATTTTCGGTTGTTTTTTAGAAACAGCTTGATAAAAATATAATTTTGTGTTTTGATATTCATATGAATGCATTTGGAAATAAGTGTTGTGGTCGGACAAGTTAGCATATCATCACTTTACATGATTATTTTTAAAATGTTTGTCTTCTGCAAACTGAGGCTTGTTTGTCTTCAACAGATGGTCTGGGAAACAGACACCTGTGTGAGCAAAGGGTACATTGTTCTAACAACCCAGGGCATAGCCTGCCCAGGGAAGACCTAGACATACCTTCCCTTGGCATGCACAGCCCCCCACAGCCTCACCCCCCACTGTCTGGCCTAAAAAGTCACTTCATGCCATCAAGCTTGTCATTTCCTAGTGTTGATACCTTCCACTGGCTGAAAAACACACACCCCATACAGATACTACACACTCTCATATTCATCATATGCATAGCCACACAACACGCACACTCACATTGACACAATACATAGTCATACATGCACACTTACACACACACACACACACACACACACACACACAAGAGTGAAGGCCTTCTGTGATTCAGCTGCACACCACTGGGGAGCACACAAGCCTGAGAAGCTCCTCTGCCTGCTGCAGTGTAAAGAGGAACTATTGCACACATGGCCCAGCTATTGTACAGTCTTCCTATGCCCAAGCCACATCTAGTCACTCTGCCGACATCTTAGGAGCCAAGCTGTCTGTCCATCATCACAACAGGCATCATTGTCCTTAGCACCTCCCTGTCTTCCAAAATGAATGTCCCCAATCTGTTGGACCTGACGCTTAAAGCTCTTCTAGAATGCCACTATGGCAGCCAGCTATAGGGTCTCCTGTGCAGTGCTGAGGCTTATCATCCCCCAGGGCCCTACCTGGATTCCCTGGACTTCCATGGCTCGAACCTCCAAGTGCAGCCCATCTACTGCCAGGCCACAGAATAGAGAACAGAAGAAGATGACCAATGGGACCTCCAAGGTTGAGGGGCCCTTGAGGAGGAAAAGGGGTTGAGCTGAAGTGAATGGCTTTAGCGTAAGCTCAGTCCAAACAGATTCTCAAGGAAAGCACCAGTGTGACATGAATCTCAGCAAAATCATTGTTATTATTCAGAGCCTCGCTATGTGGCCAAAGCTTGGCTTGAACTCACTATGTAGAGCAGTAAGATTTTTAGCAGCACACCCTCTCCCTAGGACGCATATGACTAGACAGCAAGTCAGATGAAGACGAAAAGGAAAACAGCTCATGACCTCTAGGAATGACCAAGCTGACCTCCAGGAATGACCAAGCTGACCTCCAGGAGATGATCTTGCTCGATAGTGAGATGACTTTGGGAACTTCCAAAAACCAGCCCTGGTTATTTTAAGGGACTGCTGTTGGTGACCTCCATGGTCTAACCTTGAACACTTACAGATCAAGACAAAAGCCAGTCTACTAGTAATGATTCTGGAACACAGACAAGTATGAACAAAGCAGCCAAACATCCAGCCATTCCTAAGACCACTCCTTTTATACTGTAACTCAAGGACAATTTTGTTGGAATTTGACAGAAGAAATAACAGGGTTGGTGAGATGGAGTGTTAAGCAGCTTCCAGGAGGAGGGAGATGGAACAAAAATAATGTTACACTGTTTGAATTACATGTTGTGGTAGTTTGAATAGGAATGACTCCCATGGGCTCATATACTTGAATGGTTAGTCACTGGAGAATGGAACTTTTTCATAGGATTGGAAGGATTAGGAGTTGTGACCTTGAGGGTGGAAGTGTGCCACTAGGAATGGGCCTTGAGGTTTCCAAAGCCAAACCTAGGCCTGGTCTCTTCTCTCTGTCTCTTTCTCTCTATCTCTGTTTGTCTCTCTCTCTTTTTCTCTCTCTCAACTATTGCTCTAACAACTGCCTGTATGTCATAAGAGTTGCTTTGATCATGGTATCTCTTTACCACAATAGGACAGTGGCTAAGGTGCAGGTCATGACAGGAGGCAAGCTCCACACCCACTTCATAGGCAGTCAAGCTACTGATCCCAGTCTTACCTTCCTCTCTCAGTAAGATCTATTAAGCTCTGCATCTATAAGTTCTGTTCCTCTAGAGAACCCTGACTAATATAGCAACTTAGTAGAAAGAAGGGTCTATTTGAACTTATAGTGCCAGAAGGATCAGTGTTCATCACTGTCATGATGAAGTGTGGCACAGGCAGGCGTGGTGGCTGGAGCAGCAAGCTGAGAGCTCACATCTTAAACCACAAGCAGGAAGCAGAGAGAGCAAGGCTAGTGGCTCTGAAAGCTTCAAAGCTGGGACTGACACACTTCCTTTGGCAAGGCCACACCTTGTAAAGCCTCCCTAAATAGTGCCATCAACTGGGATCCAAGTGTTCAAATGCCTGAAACTGTAGGGAACATTTTATTCAAACTAGAGTTGCCTATCAGAATGAATTGAAAAGGCCATAGCATTAGATAGAACCTGCACCCCTCAAGGTTTTCCAAATCAAGTAGCCAACTTATATGACAAATTTGAGTCCAACTTACTGGGCTCCTGGTGGCTTTGAAGGTACTCAGGCAGGACTCTGAAGGTACTCATCCCAGACTTGGAAAATGAAGGCAAAACTTGTAAGCCAGAGCAAACATGTGCACATGGGAATCAGGGTGGCAAGGCTCGAAGACCAAGAAATTAAGTTTCCTACTGTCAAAAGGTCACTTGCTTTCTGCTCATTCATCTCCACAATAATGCAGAGCAGTGCTAGGCTCCTCCAGTCCTGCCTGTAGCTCTTGGAGGAAGCAAGTGGATCACCACAACCCAAGAAGCTCCCTCCTGATCCAATCTGGGAGACTGTGCTGGACACACTCATGTGGCGATGAACACTCAATATCTGTCCTTTTAAATTACTTTCCATTTGCAAATTAGATCTAAAAGACCAATAAGATGCTGATCATTTCTAAGGGTGATGAATCCCACCATGGAAGCATTGCATTTTCCTAAATATTAAATTTGATCAGGTTCTGTTCCGAGTCACTCAGACAGTCCTTTGGGATTGCCTATGCCTGCTCTCCATGTTCAGGAGCCAAAGTTTTATGCCCTGTTTCTCAGATCCTCTTGGGTCTATGGTGGTTGTCAGCTAATCAAATCATTGGGACATTTTCTTTGGCTCTGAGTACTGAAATTATTCATACTTCATTATTTTGAAATGTGAGCTAAGATTCATCTAAACAGAGCCATCCTAAGAGGCTACGCACAATCGTCTATTCCAGTCACATCCAAAATATCGGGGATAAAATCTTGATAAAGGATAAGAGGCAATAAGACCCCAAAAGGGGTTCTGTGCCTCCTAGATTTCAGACTAGTTGCTAGTATCCCCTAACTCAGACGTGTTCCAGATTAGTCTTTCCAATCGTCAATGCAGCCTCATATTTAGGCATAAAGGTACCCCAAGAAATGATTCGTAAATAGTTAAGATTGGGCATTGTCTCCTGGCCGACACAATGTTTCCAACTATCCTAGTTTATTTAGAGAGTAATTGAAGGGCTTTCACTCAAGGACATTAGCTAGAAGTATTAGGTCAGGTCGGAACTCCCCACTGCCTGCCCCAGGCTAGAACCAGAGAATTAACAGGACACGCTAGACTGAAATCTCCTGGTCATTGCTTCCAGTAGAACCAGAGAATTAGCCTAGGAATATCAAAATACCTCAACAGGGAGGGCTCCACTCCACCTCCTCCTGCTTCACACCTAGCTACCAGACCCTGCTGACCTTGATGTAGGGGTCACCTGCCTACGTGACTTCAGTCTTGCGTCCCCTGCTGTAACCTCCACCTGCCTACGTGACTCTTGACATCTGCCCTGTTTGCTGTATGGTATTTAAGCCTGATTCTCACCTTGCACAAATACATTCAGATTCAACACACCCTTGTGTCTCGAGTCTGTTTGTCATCCGCCAACTTATTGCCCACCTGACCAGAATTCTCATCCCGTGGAAATTGGGGTCCCCGCAACAAACCCAGTCTGCGGCACTAAGAAGTGGCATGTGGCCCAATGCAAAGAATCCCTTGCATAGGAGAGTAGAGCCTGGCCAGGTCATCCAACTGGAGACTAGTTTGCAGAGCCCTTCCCAGACTGCCTTAGAATCTGAGACTGAGAAAGACAGAGACACCTGGACCCATGCTCAGAGCTGTGAAACCTTCTGGGATGGTATATAAAAGAGAGGACACAGCAGCCAACAAGTTCAGTGCACACATCCCTCATGCGTACCAAAGGGCACGAAGGCAATGAGCCTTGCAACTATAGTGACAGGCCAGAAGGAGACACAGGTATACATGTACCTAGAACAGGTGATCTGACTGTCAAAGACTTCAGAGAACATTGGATTGACCAGGGTACCCAAGTCAGACCAAACCCAGAGAGGCTGAGAAAGGTGGTGTACTGGCTGGTTCTGTGTGTCAACTTGACACAAGCTGGTGTTGTCACAGAGAAAGGGGCCTCTCTTGAGGAGATACTTCCATGAGATCCAGGTGTAAGACATTTTCTCAATTACTGAACAAGGGGGGTGGGCCCATGATGTGTGATAGCATCCCTGTGTTAGTAGTGGTCTTGGGTACTATAAGAAAGCAATCTGTGCAAGCCAGGGGAAGCAAGCTAGTAAGGAGCATTTCTTCATGGCCTCTGTATCAGCTTCTGCCTCCAGGTTCCTGCCCTGTGTGAGTTCCAGTCTTGACTTCTCTTGGTGATGAACAGCAATGTGGAAGTGTAGGCTGAATAAACATGCTTCTTGGTCATGATGTTCTGTGCAGGAATAGAAACCCTGACTAGGACAGGTAGGATCATTAAAGAGCACTGGCTCAGAAGATGGAGGCAGATGAACTCTGCACCCATCAGTGCTGTGTGGAAGGAGACCCAGAACTAAACCTGCTGTGGTCTCGGTGCCTCACGGCAGTACAGGTAATGGCGTCAATTCTAGCCTGAACTCAGCAGTCTAAGAAGCAGGACCTCTGAGGCAGAAGCAGATGCTCCAATCACTGCTTAGATTAGCAAGTGCAGAGTGGGAAGCCATCTTTGCTAACACTTTCTTATGTTCAGACAATGACCATCAGCCTCAGGGACTGCTGGCTCTGCTGAGTCCCCTAGCCTTTGTCTAACCATTGTTGCTGGCACTGTCCTGTGTCCTAGGGCACAAGAGTTCTCTCTGAACTCACATCCTTGGCCCCACACTAGGCAAGATTTTGTTTGTTTTTATTTTCCTTCTCTTTACATCTTTTTCAGGTATTGGCCCCAACCCAGCGTGCTTTCCCTGGACCCTCAGGACTTTCTCGTTCTCTCCCACCTGGCCAACTTCTCCTGCAGAGGACACAGCTTTCTTTGTCCCTCTGCTCATCTTCCTCCTCCCAGGAGCTGCCAAAAGTTATAGCTTGTCTGCCCTGCTTTCTCTCTAATGCTAACAAAACTCTGAGTCTGTTTTTAAATCTCTTATTACCAAAGCTAAGGAGGCCCCAAGTTTCTCGGTTACAGTGCAATGTTCCTGCCTCTAACCCTTCTGTTGAGAAACAAGCCTGCCACCAACGTCCACAGCTGAGGTCCCCAGAGCAGTGTGGAAGCAGCTGCCTCCCAATATCAGCCACCCTCTGTACTGGCTGGCTCCCCTGGAGACTGGCTGTTTCTGCTACACATTCAGGAACAGCTACTGAGAGCAGCCACAGTTGGTCAGCAAGCTCCTCTGTGTTCCTGCCGTAAGGAGGGATGATTGACAGACACAAGTAGTATGCATTTAAACTTTGATAAAGAAAAACATAAGGACTGATAAAAACAATCACTGTGATTAAGATAGATAACATATTTATTATCTCAACAGATGATGATGATGATGATGATGATGATGATGATGGTGGTGGTGGTGGTGGTGGTGGTGGTGGTGGTGGTATGTGTGTGTGCACGAGTGCCTCACCAGCCTAAAGAGCCTAGACTGCTGCAGAGAAGTGGCATGTAAGGGAGAGCTGTGGCACTGGGAAAGTGAGAGAAGAAAGTGCCAGTAGGCGAGTCTTCAGGCACTTCAACTGCCATCTGACTGTCTCACATGAGAATCATCTCTCCTGCCCCAGAGAATGCACATGTGCATGCACATGTGTGTGTGTGTGTGTGTGTGTGTGTGTGTGTGTGTGTGATAAATAATTAACATTTGAGGTCAAATTTCTTAGTAACATTTGCATGTGACCTAAGTGACTAATTAAAGTCATCATGGTGAACATTACATACTCAGAGCTTTCTCTATAACTGACGCTTTGTGTGTACTCCCAACACCTGGTCAGTACACTGCTGTCTAGTACTCCATCTCACACAGCAGTGAGGACCTGTGTCACCCTATGCTTGGCTTAGTCAAAAATAGCAGGTTGTTCTGCCGGTTCTCCGATGTTATTGCAAACGGCAATGCCTCCCTTCAAGGGCTGACTAATACTCCACTACGTACACATTCCACATTCTCTTCATCCACTCCTCTGCCAGTTCCTGTGGACAGAGGTTACTTAGGTATTTTCCACAGCTTGGATGATGGAAACAGTGCTAAATCTCATCAAGCGCTTACTGCATCATCTGGTGGAGGTCTCGGTATCAGTGACATTCACGACAGAAACAAGGATCTGTACTTCAAAATGAGAACTGAAATGAAGAGAGTTGAATGAGGGTGGCCAATGATGAGAAGTGGTACACGACTCTGATGAGAACAAGAACAACTGAAGAAAAAACCCTGCCGAGCACACCATCCACTGCAAGACTGAAAGGAAAGAACCAGGGATGCGGGGGTAAGAACCAGGGGTATGGGGGTAAGAACCAGGGATGCAGGGGTAAGAACCAGGGATGCAGGGGTAAGAACCAGGGGTATGGGGGTAAGAACCAGGGATGCGGGGGTAAGAACCAGGGGGGAAGGGCACAGGGTAAAAATCAGGGGTGCGGGGTGTGAACCAGGGCGACAGAGTATGGCGGAAGAGCGGGTGGGGAGGGGTACAGGGTAAGAACAAGGGTATAAGGTGCAGAGTAAGAACCAGGAGAGGCCTGTACAGGGTAAAAACCAGGGGTGTGGGGTAAGAACCAGGGTGAAGGATAAGAACCAGGGATGCAGGGTAACTGGATTTTGTACTTATTACATGGCTATATCTGAGAGCAAATTACTATTAGACTAAAGATCAAAATAACCTGTGGGCTAGTGATAAGCCACGATTGAAGGAGAACAGTGGGAGCTGGGGGATCGGGAGGTCGCAGCAGCAGGCACAGAAGCAGGTGTGTCAGTACCCTCGGGTCTGGACCTGGAGGGCAAGCTCACCAGCCTATAGAGCTAGGACTACAGCTGAGGAGGACCCTGTGTGGTTAGCATTGTTGACCTATCAGCATCACCTTGGAGCCAGAACTCTGGCACACCTGTGCTTCCCAAACTCCTACAGGGCCCATGGTATGTGAGGAGGGAAAGTTCAGTGCTAAGCGGCAGTGCCCAGATCTACCAACCCGGAAGGGCATCCTTCATGGAGAAGGTGAAGTCTGCCCTCAAGGTGTCCCCTTGGCCAGGCAACATTCTCAAGTCAGACAGAGGCCTGGGTGCTATCAGGATAACTGAACCACGCTTCTTATTACAAAGAGCAGCTAGGCAACACACCTTCCTTATTCTGTGGACTCTGACAAACCAGGTGGTTAACAGACAACAGAAATTTCTTTCTTTCATTCCTGCAGACCTGAAATCCAAAGTCAATGTGACTTGGTGTTTAATAAGAGTCTGTCTTCTCTTTGCAACCTCTCATGGTGGCAGAAGAACAAACCCTTGGGCCTGCCTTACAAGGGCCTCACCTCATGATGCAAGAATTTATCAAAAGTTTTTATGTTAAAAACCAGCTGAACCATACCTGATGTTCTGGGAACCCAGCAGAGCTGGGTGTCTCAGTGATTGGTGTCATCCCACTGGGGCTGCCTCCCACCCGGGAAAGGCCACAATCCAGTGCTTGCTCAGCCGGCATGGTTGAGTGCCTTGCCAGTCTCTTATCTGGCTCCGGGCTCCCCGAGCATTCCTAAAAAGCTCTAATCCTTCGTCAGTGGTGGAAAATGTAGTTCTGATATCAGGGAACGAATGCACAGCAACGGCAGGATAAATCAAGCCAGTGACGTAATCATTTTATCTGGGCTGCTACCCGAGGGTCCCGCCCACAATCAGGGTGGACCTTCCCACGTCAATCAAGTAGCTGGACAGTTCTTCCGGTGTGGCTCTCTACTCAGGTGATTCTAATTTGTGGCAAATGAACATGGTAATGCGTATCGCCGCCAAAAGACTGAGTCTCTCTGTTTTTGTCACACTGGCTGTTAGGGTTCAACATCTGAACTGGAGCACCACTTCAGACCAAAGCAGCATCAGAGATGAGCCTACCTGGGTGCTTCACAATGACAGCACCACCGGATTGTTCTTAAGACGATATAAGCTACGCCTACTAATGCCTGGTCCTGTTCCTTCCTTCCTGACAAAGCAAGTTCTGAGATTGCTTATGTTAAATAAGCCACTGGGGTGTGGCCTGCCAGAGCCCTGGGCACACCTGCAGAAGAAGGAAGAAGACCCTGTCATCCACACAAATCATGCGTGCGCGCGCGCGCACACACACACACACACACACACACACTCACACACACACGGGGCGGGTGTAATAAACCTGAAAAGACATTTCCACAAAGAAGAATAGACAATAAGATTCAAAAAGATCACCTAATGTCACTGGTCATTAAGGAAATGCAAATTAGCCACAGAGAATAGTGCCTGTAAGCACTTTGCTGTGTTGCACACCCCTGGGAAGTGTACAGTGGATGTCCTGACACCCGGTGGCAAAACCCAACGATGTACTGAGCAGCAAGCCAGACCAGGGCAGTCCCTCACAAGAAGAACTAGCAGGCCCAAAGAGTCTAAATTTGAGGCTAAGACTGCTGCTGTAGGGATGGACACACTGTATGAGACAAGAAATGGCACAGAGTGGGTGCTTGGGGCACAAGAGTTCATGGAAGACGGGAGCAGAAAAACAATGGCAAAGTTTGCCAGAGACAGGGCTATCATAAGGCAAACTAGTGTGAGCCCAAGAACCTAGACAATGGTACACTGCACACAGAGACATGCAAGAGAAAGAAGAACCTGCAGACGGGATTCTGTCTGAAGATGTATCAGTGTCCTGGGTCATGCCCACAGACACAAGACTGATAGCAAGTTTATGGACAAATGGTAAGTGTGTCCTGAGATCACATTATTACTTATGACCAAAAAAAAAATGGTTCAAATGAGATTAACTATGAATAAATAATTTTACTAGCCTTTACATTGAAAATCCTCTGTGTACACTTAACCTGTCCAATGATTTCCACATCAGACATCCTACAACATTTGCCTTCTAATGCTGGCTCTCTTCATGATCCATGGGTGACTTCTGGGTGTTCCAAAGGGTCCAAGCTGGGAGTGACCTTTCAGTCATATTCCCAGAGATGACTCTGAGTTCATTTGATTCCCCATCCCCAAACCAATCACCATAGCAACAGAATGAGATTAACTGACAGTTGCTGAGAATGGAGCCAATCCAACAGAAAACATATGGCCAATAATGGAGGAAAGAGCTATCTCTCAATTTACCACATTATTCATCTACTGAAGAAAGAAAGATGGATTCTGGGCAGCAGAAAGCAGGTTCATGCCATCCAATCTAGGTTCAAAATCAAACAAGCACATGTGGCCCCTTGTGCTCTGCAGGATGGAGAAGAGTCTTAAAAAAAGACTGATGACTGTCAAAGGCTCCCACTGCTCAAATGGCAAGTCTACCCTCCTGGACCACATGGGAAGGACAGGAGAAGGGAGGGCTTAAGAGCTGGATTCATTGCTCCAACTGCAAGTGGCAGCAGCCCAGAAAAGTCCCACTGTGCCTTCTGAAAGTAGAGCTTGGCATTGTCCTTAAACGGTGGTTAGAGTGTGTACCAGTGACAGGAGGAAATGGGTCCATGTAAACAAGAATAAGGGCTTCCTCGAGCAGAGTGATACCCCCTCCCACCTCCAGATCCATTTCCTCCACCAGGGACCTAGCTTCCACCATCCCCAGCAACCGTACTTTCTTACTTATTTTGACATGCTCACTTAATCTGAACAGAAAGAGTGCCTCATGGAAATGAGAGAGATTGGAGTAGTCAATGTCTTTTATCAGTTTTCCTGTGTCAGAGAAGCATTCCATCTTTCGCTTTCCTTTTCAGAGACCATTACTCAATCAGCAAGAGAGAGGACCAAAAGTTTGCTGTGCCAGCGAGTGACAAATGAGACTGTTAATTCCCCTGAGCAGGCATTTTGGTTTGCCACTTACCTAACCAGCAGCAGACAAACACCCCTGAATAAAACCTTTAAGATTACTGTGGTCTTTTATGGGAGAGAACTCAGAGGGATCAGAAATTGTAGAACTTGAGACAAGACACCACTGAGCCATGAAGAATTGATTACTTCTATATGAGTCATGGACTGACAACAGCCATAACACCAATGGATCCTTGCTACTTACTCTGCTCAGTGTGACAGACAGCCAAGATATGTCTTCTAGGTTTCTGAGCTAATACCCATGTGCTGACCACACACAGTCACCGCTTGTTTGCTGGGAGGCAGGCAGGTTTCGTGTGAAGTTAGGAGAGCTCTCTGGGCAGCCCTCATCATGAAACCCAATTCTGTGGTTAAGGGACTTCCTTGGGCTTCCTCAGACGGCAGTGCTGAATTGTGCCTCCATCCCTCCCACTACTGACAGGATCATCCCCTCAAATTACCTTAGTTCAAGTCCCTGTCCTGTAGTCAGGCTGGGATCTACTGACTCAGCCAAAGCTGGATGGCTTTGGAACGACTCAGGGCCTGCATGTCCCTAGTCCCCTGCTTTGTCTTTCTTGTAGCAGTGCCATTGCCAGCCTTGGAGGCCCAGGTGAGCCCTGGGCCCTGGTCCCTGGGCCCTGGGTAGGTTTCAGATTCTCCTCTGTGTTATCCTTTACATTATGGTGAATGTGCACTTAGACAGCTATTGCTTCTGTTCACTACCTTGTGGGCACATCTGGGTTTCTCCTTTGTCATTTATTGACAATTTCATATATTTATATATAATGCATTCTCTCTGCACTTACCTCTCCACCTCTCTCACCCTCCCCCATCCTTACAAACTGTTCCACCTCCTACCACTATGTTCCTGTCTCACCTATGTCTTTCTGCTTTGAGTTTGGGTTTTCTTTGTGGCTCATTGGGTTTAGCCAGGGTTGTTCACACAGCCATGGGTGTTGAGCTGTCCACTGGAGCACAGGCAGCTCAGCAGCACTATGGCACTGAAGGTGATGACTTCTTCTCCCCCAGAAGCCCTAGACTGCCATTGGCTCCCCTAGGTGGGGAAAGATGCCATTGAGCCCCACTCCATCTACAACTAAATGGAAAACATGTGGTTTGTGTTTTTAAGGATTTGTTTTTATTGCTTTCAAAATATGTTCATGCATGCATGTGCACACATGTACATACACACACATGAGTCCAGGGACCTCAAGAGGCCAGAGGTTTTAAATCCCATGAGGCCAAGTTTATATATGGTTGTGAGTAGTCCACCATGAATCCTGGCCATTGAATTCAGGTGCCCTGCAAAAGCAATGTATACTCTCAATTGCTGAGCCATCGCTTCAGCCCCCAAACACATGCATTTTTAAGAAGTATTTCTTCTTGTGGCTTAAGCTCTGAATTTACAACTTAATTAAAGAAAGCGTGTTTAGAAAGCAATTAATTCAAGGGGGGACTAAATAATCAATCCCAAAGTGACCTGATTCAAAACCTCCCAAGACTTGAGTAGGAGAACAATTCTGAGAGTCAAGGAAGAACCTAGTGTGTAGTAATAATGAGTTCTTTGTGTCAGAAACACTCTGAGCTTTGACACACTCACTTTGCATCATGAATCTTCAAAATGTGGGCTAGCATCCATATATATTTCTAAAGTGCTATTTGTGAACACTCATATCTCAGTGTGACTAGGACAAAAAAGTCTCAGACCAGCCTGAATCTGGGATTACTGGGAAATTCAGCTGGCTGAGTCAAGATTACCACTACACCTGAAAGACACCAGAGAGACCAGGAATACATTAAACCCTCGTCATAAAAATGGGTACGTCTTACCTGGTTTTACCCTGTCTTAGTCAGTAATTCTATTACTATGAAGAGACATCGTGGCCATGGCAACTCTTATAAAGGAAAGCATTTCATTGGGGCTGGCTTACACTTCAGAATACACTGTCATTATGGTGGGAAGCATGGCAGCATGCAGGCAGGCATGGTGCTGGAGAAGGAACTGAAAAAGCTACATCCGGATCCACAGGCAGCACAGGGAGAGCGACGCTGGGCCTGGCTTGAGCATTTGAAGCCTCAAAGCCCACCCCCAGTGACACACTTCCTCTGACAAGGCCATACCTTCTAATCCCTGTCCAGTAGAGCTACTCCCTAATAACCAAGCATTCAAATCTATGAGCCTATGGAATCATTCCTATTCTAATGAGCACAGTCCCCTTCCCATGTGATGGTAGTGTTATCCTGTATCTGCTTGCATGCTGAGCTCTGTAGATATAGGAAGTCATCCAATCACCTTCTCTCCTCAGTCATCTTTACACCTCCCTGCATTCTTTCTATTCACCAGATATTGCATCCTGAGACCATCCAAGGATACTTTCCTGTCAATTATATAAGCAGCTTACAGGCAGAGTGCAACAAGTAGAAAAGTTTGCCAGCTGTTTGCCAGCTGTGCTGGTGATGTGATTTGTAGGTTACCAGATGCAGTCCTTCACCCTTTCTGCATTACTGAGAGGGGTATCTCCCAAATAGGATACAGTATCAGCAGAGATAGGAAAGGGGTCTGGGTGCTTTCTCTTTCACTTCCTGAGCCTCAGGCAGCATCACAGATCATGATAGCATGCTTGCCCCATCCAGTGGCTTTTGCTCTCACCAGACAACTCTTCCATACTCACAGCTATTTGGTATGATCTCCACCAGCACCTACTCTTCCTGTCCCACTAGCCCTGGGGTGGTAGCACCTTTCTGCTTCTGCCAACTCTGGGTTACTTTTCTGTCTGCATTTTCGCTTCTTTTCTCTTCCAAAAACCTTTAAATCTAATTCCCTGCATTAAACTCCTCACCCTCTCTGACTAATACTAACAAAGAGAGGTTGTCTTATTTGGAAGCATTTCATGGACAAGGCTTTTATGACAGACACCTTGAGAAATTCTGATCTAAAATAGTTTCAGTTCCAACTGAGAAACACCAGTCAGTTGCACATTTGAGCTGATTTCATGTATGAAATCTGTACACTTGTGAGCTTTCGTGATGACAGTCATAGGAAACAATCATCTTCTAGGAAAACACGCACACACA
The DNA here is from genome assembly GCF_008632895.1 of Mastomys coucha. Lineage (NCBI taxonomy): Eukaryota > Metazoa > Chordata > Mammalia > Rodentia > Muridae > Mastomys > Mastomys coucha. The sequence continues at coordinate 20,927,708 of NW_022196901.1, read as the reverse complement.
CACACACACACACACACACACACATACATACACACACACACACACACACACACACACACACACACACACACACACACACACACACACACACACACACACACACACACACACACACACACACACACAGGGGAAAACATTGGGAAGATGCCAGAGCCACTGATCTGCAGGCTTATGGGATTACTAACACTGAAAGGGCAGGGAGGTCAACACTGTTAACATAAGCCTGAGGCTCTAGACACTGTTTATGATGACCAAGGCAGATGGAGGAGGCTGCTGAGCAGCCTCTGGGGATGAGGCTCAGGTGGTAGAGCACTTGGCTAGCACTGGTAAAGTCCTTGGTTAAATCCCTAAAACTGCACAGAATGGCACAGAGCAAACCTGCCATCCCAGCACTCAGGAGACAGAGGCAGGAGGGTCATAAGTTCAAGGTAAGGCAGACAGATGGCTGAGTGAGAAAACACCCTCACCACTAAGTCCAATGACTTGAGTTCAATCCCTGGGTTCCACATGGTAGAAGAAAGTGGACTCCCCAAGTTGTTCTCTGATCTCCACGTGTACACCATGGCCCACACATATCTTTTCTCTTTTCTCTCTCTACACACCACACACACACACACACACATACACACACACACAAACACACTTAAATGTAATAATCCTTGTCTACAGAGATCTCAGGGACAGCATAGACTACATGAGACCCAATCACAAAAAGAGAAAAGAAGGAGGAGGAGGAAGAGGAGGAGGAAGAGGAGAAGGAAGAGAAAGAAAGAATAAAATGAAGGAGAGGGAAGAGAAGAAAGAAGATGTAAAAAGCTACAAGAATTTTCAGTGATATCAAGTGGGTAAAGAAAACAAAAACTTGAGATTAAACAAAACTCAAGGCAGCCAGTACTGCTGAGAAGATATGAACAGGTGGCTATGACATGTGTTGTGTTCCCTTGGGATGCCACCAACAAGCAAGGACTATAGTAAGCATGGACTGTGTTTAAGGATCCTGGAGAGTTTTCTATAAGGGAAAAATGAAACCAAACAAAAACAAAAACAGACACAAAGTAAGTAGCCAAGACTGTGAAGCCTGGGTCCCTCTTCCCATAGTCAGGGTCCTACTTTGCATTTCCCTGGCAGACTTCTGGCAAGCCATGCTGCCTCTGGAAGCTTCACAGTCTTCATTTTTAGACCATAGATAACATGAGGTTCTACAGTGATGACCTGTGTGTGTCAACTTGGCTGGGCTAAGGTAGCTAGGTAACCATTGTTTCAGGTGTCTCAATCAGTGGGTTGAATACAAAATATCATCCTTCTCCACTGTGGGAAGACATCACTCTACCCATTGAGAGTTCCTGGGGTTAGAAGCAAAACCAGCAGAGAGGTTGTTTGTACTCGACAAGGTCTAGAATATTCACCTTCTCTCTTCAGATTTTAAGATACCTAGGTCATAGCCCTTCAGACTCAGACTGAAGCATCCTGGGTGTCCTGGCTCTGGAGCTCACAGGCAGCACATTATAAGACTTCTCCAAGTTGTACAATCTACCTGTCCTAGCCTTCTCAAATAGATGATAACCAGAGAGACATTCTAAATATGGATAGACATATTATATTTGACAGAGGAGCCTGTGGGTCATGATTCTTTTGGGGATTGATTGATCTTCTTACAGGAGTCACTAAGACAATAGCAAAACATAGATGTTTGTTTACATTGTGGTTCATAACCACAGCAAATTTGCAGTTATAAAGTTGTGCCAAAATAATTTTATGGTTGGAGGCCACAACATGAGGAACTGTATTAAAGGGTCACAGTAGGTTGATAACCACTGACATAAATGATAAACAATAGATGATGGATCACTTTAATTGATAGAAGGAAGATAGGAAGGGTGAGTAGATAGATAGGCTATGCAGACAGATGGATAGATAGACACATGATCTAATTTTCACAATTCCCAAATCTACAAAGCTCTGAAAGTTGCTTCTTTTCACAACATTTGACAACACTCTGGTGCATACTAACATGATGTGATTTCCAGTCTCAATTACCCCTATTAATTATGCATATGCTGCTCAGACAAAATGTTTAATTATGGAGTGATGCTAAGCATGTATTACTATATAGGGTACAGGTACTGTGCACAATTAATCAGGGAAAGTGTATTCCCAACCACAATTGGTCTGAAGGACTTCCATAGGGGTGCAGACAGTACTGTCCACTTGTCCTGTGACTGGAAGGTTTCAGTAGAATAATAATGGGAGATGCAAATAAGATTTCAACCATGTCTATAGTGCTTGACACTGGGCAGACACTGCTTTTCCATAGCCATCTACAGAGCCTGTTGTATTGTTCACTGTCCACCAACATCTGCATCTGAAACTATCACAGATACAAGGGTCTCTGAAGACCAAGGACAGCACAATTACATGAGGTAGAGATTTCATAGGATCTAGAAATTGACTGTGATGGCTGGATCAAGCACCCTTGTGATGAGTTAGACATGGAAACTCAACCCCTCGCTGTTCCAAGTCACAGTGAGGGGAAGCAGTTCCAGGTGACCTAGCCACTCTGTGTGTTTCACACCTGCACAGGAGGCTGACTGGAAGATGAGGAGACAAGGAGCTGAGGCAGCCAACGCTCCTCCAGAGCAAGAATGAGCAGGTACAGAGAGAGCAGAGCTGAGGGAGAAAGACAGACAGGCAGACAAAGGGGAGAACACAACTGAGAAAGCTGGCCTGCCTTTTCATTTAAAATGAGACTCCTTCATCACTGTTGGGGCCCAATGCTAGTAATGACAGCACATACTCAAGAGGACAGACAGAGAATGTGCCAAATTGAGAATCAAGAGCAGGCCAAACACTGGCATCCAGTTTCCAGAGGTTTCAAGTTGACACTGGATTGCCAAGTGCTTTCTGTGATGTGTCCACTATTGATTGCTACAGAAGTACTGGACTAAAAGGACACTGGAGGAAAAAACACAGAGGTTCAGCTTGCAGGTCAGACATCCCTCCAAATTTAGATGATCACCAGACTCTGGAATCTGTGACAAAGCAGCAATAGGGGTGTGCCCCAAGGACAATAAGAAAGCAGCTGGACCAGCAAAGGCTCTGCCAGCACACAGGGACAAGTCGGCGAGCATAAGTTTTTGTTTTGTTTTTAATATCTGGATCATTCTCATCTTGTTTTCTGTGACAGAAAAATATAGAAGAACCCGGTATCATTGGTATCATTGGATCATTGTGATGGTTTAAATGAGAAACATTTTGAGAATTGGCTCAGGTATTCGAGTACTTGGCCAGTGATACTATGGAAAGAAATCATAAACCTCTAAAAAGAGGAGCCATGTTGGAGGACAAACATCCCAGGGAATAGGGATTTGAGTGCTCTTCACTTCATCCCACTTCCAGTTCAGTTTCTTTTCTACATGTGGTTGAAATGTGACTGATCAGCTTCCTGCTCTAACCGCCTGCTGCCATGCCTCCCATGTCATTATTCTCTCTCTCTCTCTCTCTCTCTCTCTCTCTCTCTCTCTCTCTCTCTCTCTCTCTCTCTCTCAGAACCTTAAGTCTGAATAAAGCCTTTCTTCCAAAAGTCACATTAGGTCATGGTATTTTATCACAGTAACAGAAAAATAAGTAATACCAATTGATCTTCCAGTTTTTAGTCTAGTATAGATATTGTTCCTGCCTACTGCAGGTTTGTATGAATAACAGCAGTAATGGCAACCTCTTCCTACTGCATGCATATAAGGAAATTAAAGTATGATTCATCCAATAATGCCAGAAAATAACAAGGACATTATCCAACTTCACAGACCCAGTGCCTCATGAAGAGTAAGTCATTAGCACAGAGGGAACTGGCAAGGTCTGAAATAGAGATCATGGCCTTCTGGCCCCTAGATAGTACTCAACAATGAAAGTCTGAGTTGAATTAAATTCAAGTAGAAATACAGCATCACCTTGAGAAATGCAATTCTTTGGGGGGGAGGGAGTATGGATATAGTAATAAAGGGTAAGTCACAGGACTAGTCGTTTGGTTGTTCTGTTCTGACCTAAAGAGTTCATCAAAGTAATTGGATAGTAAGAGAATTCTAAATAGTCATGATGAAGGAAGTGTAGCCCCCATGGAAATGACAAGGTTCTCATCTAGGCTGTCTTTGAATCAAAGCATTAATTACCTACTCCAATCCAAATTTCTGTGCAAGATTAAGTAAAATGGGTTTCAATTACTTACTAGTTCCATACAGGCTATATAATTGTAGGGGAGTTTGCCAGAGACTTGAACATTGAGAGAGCCCTCGGAAAAGCTTAACATGTGTCCTTCTGACCTACTTATCACATGGTGGTTTAAAGCTTTTCTGTAAAGTACCATTGAGCCACTGCCACATCTCTCATCTTGAGTCCCTTTCATGATGTTTGTGTCTTTGACCTTAGAGTTCACATATGATACTTAGCAACAGCCAAACATCACTGTAAATGAAGTTTTTAGGTGAACTATTGTAGTTTCATTTCTGTAGTATAGCAAGCAACCCTGACATAAAAACAACTTGGAAAAGAAAGAGAAGTCTGGGGCTATAATTCCAAGCATAGTACAGTATTGTGCGGAAGTTATAACAGAAACTTAAGCACCGTACACAACCAGAGTCAGGAGACAAGAGGGATAATGAGTGTATGACTCTATACTTGCTCACTAGTTCTCAGGTACCTTTTCCTCTCTTACATTATTCAGGGTCCCCTGCCTATGGAATGGTACACATGAAATGGGTCTTTCTATATCAATTAGCAAGACAATTCCCCACCACATACCCACAGGCCAACTTGATCTACATATTGCATCATTAAGACTCTTCCTAGGTGATTCAGTTGTATCAAGTTGACAGTGAAACTGATGGTAGTAACTGATGGTTGAAAGATTCACTTGAGAGATTCAAAAGCAGATTTGAGAGGAGGGGAGAAAGAATTGGGAAACATGAAGTTCAGATTGTGGATATTACTAAATCTCTGGAACAGAAAGAGAAAAATTATAGGTAAACAAAACCAACAGTACCTTTAAAAACTGTGAAGGGAACCAAGATAGGTATTACAGGATACCAGGAGGAGAAGAGAGAGAGAAGAGGTAAAGAGATATTTAAAGAAATTAACCAGCATGTGAACTAATATCATTTTGGGTCAAATTACTAGAATTAATTTAGCTAAAAATCTTAGGGAAATTTCTAGTGCGTTTAAAAGATAAATCCATTCTGTTCCATGTATTTGAACATGTAACATCTATAGAAGAGACTTTGCCTACTACCTGCCATGCTGTTAGAGGCACTGGTACATGACAGAAAATCAGCACATCACCATACATGACCGTGATCTCATAAAATACTACAGATAACTTAAAGTTTATACTTCAGGCTGATCCTAGAGCACAAAGAGACTGTAGCAATAATATTCTTGTATAGATTAAACTCTGAGGAAGAAAGGGGTCTGGAATTCCAGAACTATCCTATTAGATACAAGTGTCCGATTTCTACAAAATTTTAGGAAGCATGGAAAAATAAATACGGTACAGTCAAATGAAAAAGTAATTATTATATATTGTCTATAAAAAGGACTTGATGGAAGATCTACTAGATAAAGACTTTTAAATAATTCACTTAAAGATGCTTGAGAAACTAGGATAAGACTCACAAGAAATCAAAAATTAGCAGATGAAGTGGAAATGTTAAAAGAGACATTAACCTACAAAAAACTAAAGATAAAACTCTGGAGCTGAGAAGTGTAGTAACTGATGGTTGAAAGATTCACTTGAGAGATTCAAAGCAGATTAGAGAGGGAAGAAAAAAATTGGGGAACATAAAGATCAGACTGTGGAAATTACTAAATCTTAGAAACAGAAAGAAAAAGTTATAAGTAAACAAAACCAACAGTACATTTAAAAACTGTGAAGTGAACCAAGATGTGTATTGCAGGATATCAGAAGGAGGAGAGAGAGAGAAGGGGTAAAGAGATATTTAAAGAAATAATGACTGAAATTATCTCTAATTTGAGGAATGGCAGAAACATAACCTCCAAGGTATGTAAGAAAAAAACTCTAAGTAAGATGAACTCAGGAGACCCACACCAAGTCATATAATAATCAAATGTTTAAAGGCTGGAAAGTCTGAAAAACAAAGAAGCAACTTGACACATACAAGCAACTTTCAATAAAATTAAAACTGGTTTTCTCATCAGAAAATTCTACAGTCAGGAGGTATTAGGCTGATTCCTACATCAAAAACAAAACATTTTTCAAAGGTGAATTAGAAGTGGACATGTTGGGAACTCAGCATACTAAAACAGATCATCACAAGTTTGAAGACAACTGAGAGTGTTCCAGGCCATATAGAACTGATGACTTCTTGTAACTGAACCTGTCTTAGGAGAAATGCTCAAGAGAGTCCTATTGGGTGAGATGGAAGGACACTAGACAGTAATTCAATACTGCAGGATGATAGTAAAACCTCAGTAAAGGTAAGTCCATGGGCAATCACAAAGGCTAGTATTTAAATAACCATAGTTGGTAGCTCTACTTTTGTTGCTTGCATGATTTAAGACACTAATGGAGTTTTTTTAAGATTCGTCTAAAAGCTTTCATTATTGTAATTTTGGTTTGTAACTTCACACTGTGTTTTCTGTATAATTTGTAATAACTGCTAGATTTAAAAGGATTATGTTTTCAAAGACCTGATGCCTAAGGATGTAATTCTGTGGCATGAAGACACTCAAAAGACATGAGATGGAATTGTAAAGGGGCAAAGCATCTGCATGGCAGTGAAGCTAAGCTGCCATTAATTCAAATTAGGCTGTTAAGACTTTGGATACTAAATCTAGTCTCCATGGTAACTACTAAGAAAATAGCTATAGAATATACACAAAAGAAATTGATAAAGTATGTCAACATTTCACTACCAAAAAATGAGCTAAAACCAAAAGAAGATAGAAATCCAAGATGCAAGCAACAAAAATTTATAAGACATATACAAAACAAATTGGAAAATAAAAAATTTCCATCTCTATGAACAATTACTTGAGATATAGTTGATGAAATGCTCCAATCAAAAATAAGGATCCACAGAGTAGATAAAACCACATGATCCAACTATCTACAAGAAATTCACTTTCAAATCAAAAGCACAAGTTAGATAAAGTTATTCTGTGAAATTAGTAACCAATAAAAGCAGAAGTGGCTATGTTGATACCAGACAAAATATATTTCAAGTCTTTGTTAAATATATTAAGAAGATATAACTGTAATTAACTACATACCTAGTAAGAGACCATCTAAATACACACATCAAAAACTGACAGAATTGAAGAAGAAAATAACTAAATCTATAATAATTGAACTTTAATATTCTAACCTCAGTAATAGAACAAGCAAATACAGAAGGCAGCAGTAGCTTAAAACAGCTACTTACATCACATCCAGAGTCAAGATCAAAGAAAATGCATATATGCATTCCTATTACTCAGCTTACTTCCTCCTCTCTTACACACTCCATGACATAAACCCAGGGAATGGTGCCACCCATAGTGGGCTGGGCCTTCCCGCATTGATGAACATAATCAAGACAATCATCTTGTTGAACCTTTCTTCCTAGCTGATTCTAGATTTTTTTGAAGTTGACTATTAAAGCAAGGATAGCCTGATTACCTCAACTATTGCAGCAAAACTGACAAAATTGAACAGGCTCCTGATAAAAATCCTTAACAAAGTAAGAGTAGATAGACACTATCTCAAAATAACAACAAATCACATATAGATAAAGCCTCCAAGTATTAGCCAGTGTCAAATACTGAAATGAGAACTTACCTATTAAGCTGGCTTCAGTCTTTGTCACTGGCTAGTGCTTATTTGAGGCTTTATGTGTGGTTTGTTGTTGTTACATTGAGATGGTTTCTATCTACTCTTACTTTGTTCAGGATTTTTATCAGGAGGCTGTTAGACACACAAAAATTGGTTGCATTTGTATACACTAACAGGAATGATATGAAGAGGTAATTAAAATAGCTCCACTTAGGAATATATCAAAAAGAGTAAAACACCAGGGCTGGAGAGATGACTCAGCAGTTAATAACAGTTACTGCTATTGCAGAGGACCCAGGTTTGAATCCTAGCACTCATGTGGTAGCTCACAACCATCTGTAACTCCAGTTCCAGAGATCCAACACCTCTTGTAACTTCTGTAGGTTCCTACATGCATATGGTACACATACCTACACTCAGGTATGTATATATACATACATACATAAATACATATATACATACATACATGGAAGAAAGGGAGGAAGAAAGGAAGTAATAAATAAACAAATAAATAAACTAACAAACAGGGGTTCAATTTTGCCCCCAAACATCACAGTCTATTGTCACTGCTGCCAATTACTCTCTAGAATTTGAGAATTAGAGCTTATTGCTGAAGATAACATATACTTAAGTCTTAATAGAGAGATTAGCTGGTACTCACTTGACTAGAAAGCTTTCACAGTGCTGGAAGGTGCTGTACATGATTCTGGTGGGAGAAAAGTCATAAGCAGTCTTGTTCAGCTGTGAAAATTGTAATCTGCAGTAATCACTAATCTGGCAAGACATGGCCACCAGTGCAATAGTGGCACAAATGTTATATGAGTAACCAACCACTCTCTACTTGGATTTCAGGTCTTCTGTACAAGGTAGAGTGCTACCTGGTACCATTATCAGGGCCAAGAACCTGATAGACAGTCATGAACCCTACAGAGAAAACTAATCCTATTATTTGTTAAATAGGCATAGTATTAAGGTGACTTCTAATGAGTTCTTGTTATATCTATAGATTAGTGCATCTTTCAGCCCTCAATGTAAAGCTTCTTTTTTGCATTGGATGCAATTAACACAAAGACTAATAACTCAACATACAGAGAATCTAAAACTGTAGAGTACTCATCTCTAAATGGGGTATCTATATCACACCTTCTACCATCAAGACTCAGGGATCACTGAGGAAATGGAGGCCAAAGACTGTAAGAGCCAGAAGTAGAAGACATCTGCAGCAAAACAGTGTTTGTAGGCATGACAAGATTACTGCAGACATAACTCGCAACAGCCATGACTACATGCACAAGACCTGTACATGATCAAATCAGCCAATGTCCCATCAGGGATAGGGGAGAGGTTCAGGAAGCCTAAACCCTTACCAGAAGAACATTAGCCATGGATGGCTGCTGGGCAGGAAAGATTAAGTTTTCTTCAAGGATGTAGCCCCTGAGAGTCTACTCATGCTTCAAAAGCTGTTCCTATACCATGCATGTAGCACTAACTTCACTCAGTGTATTTTAAAGTAAAACATTAAAGTTGGGAGAGGAAATAGTGGAGGGGCAACAGGGTATTGGAGTAAAGGATACAGGGTGGATGTGTTCAAAATATGTTGTATGTATGTATGTAATTCTTAAACAATAGCAATTAAAAACAAAACTATAATACTAATTATAGTACACTTAAGATGACTTCTATGCATATTCATGCTGCCGATTATAAGTAACAACTGACTATTAAACTCTAAATTAGATGTGTATACCATGTCTCAAGGTCTCATGGAATACTAAGAACAAATATGTGCAGAAAGGGAAACCCTGGAGGCCTTCACAATGTAGTAGAACTAGAGAATTCGTGGTATGCCCACTGTGGAGAACATTATGGCAGTGTCTTTCAAAACATGTTTGAAGGAAGGAAGGGAAGGAGAAAGGAAGGAAGGAAGGAAGGAAGGAAGGAAGGAAGGAAGGAAGGAAGGAAGGAAGAAAGGAAAGAAAGAAGGAAGGAAGGAAAGAAGGAATGAAGAAGAGAGACAGGGGAGAGGGAGAGGGAGAGGGAGAGGGGGGGGGTGGGAGGTGGAAACCACTCAGTGACTGAAAGGCAAATGCATTCTGTCCATGCTATAGAGTAATCTCCATCCATGGTGGACAAGGAGCTCTTGATATAGCAAGGATGAAGCAAATGGGCTTCTTGCATTCATCGTGTGAAGTGCAGGATGGTGTTACTTGGGCTGTTACTCACTGTTTAGTGGGTAAAGGACTATCATTCTGCATAATGAAGAGTTTTGAAGGTGGGTGGTAGCAATGGCCATGCAACTGTGGATATATGCAATCCAACTGAACTGCATACTTGAAATAGTCATGTTGGCAAACTTTATGGCTGCGATGAAACACCATGACCAAAAAGCAAGTTGGGTAGAAAAGGGTTTATTTGGCTTAAACTTCCATATTGCTGTTCATTATTGAAGTCAGGACAGAAACTCAAACAGAGCAGGATCCTGGAGGCAAGAACTAATGCAGTATACTGCTTACTGGCTTGCTTGTCCTGACTTGTTCAGCTTGACTTCTTACAGAACCCAGGACCACCAGCCCAGGGGTGGCACCACCCACCATGGGCTGCCTCTCCTCCACTGATTGCTACTTGAGAAAATGCCTTACAGCTGGATCTCATGAAGGCATTTTCTCAACTGAGGCTCTCTCCTTTCTGATGACTCTAGCTTGTGTCAAGTTGACATACAAAAGCAGCCAGTACACTTTACAATGTGTTTATTTCACACAATAAACCATATAGGTTTGGGGAAGGCCCTGGATGCAGGCTCCCAGCATGATTTTTCAATGTCTACTAAGCAAGAAAAATATCACATTTGCCTCAAGTTCCTCTGACTCTACTATTGAAGAGAAAAGAAACTCTATATCGTATACACATTTTAAACATAGTTTAAATATTATATGTTTCTATATTTTATCCATATTTATAAACTTTTTAAATTACCACTGTGGCACTCATTCCCACTAGCCCTTTAGGAGTGCTAATCAAGGTAGAGATATCTTCTGTCAAAAATGAATCGAGTCGCTCAGCTCTCTTGGAGTCAACAACTTAAAATTTACAAGATGTGCTTAGTCTCCTTCCTACGTTCAGAGCACTGAGCTCTGTGAACAGTGTCTGCCTGGAGGGTCACTGTACTTGCACTAGCGAAGAAGCCCTGGGCCATCACCTAGCAGGCATATGACTTCTGTTCACGTAAGACAAAGCTTTGTAGCAAAGATGAAGCAAAGTCTCTCTCCAATCTTGAGCATGGCATCACCCAGGGCCAAGCCACACACCTTGTTTTCACGCCTGAGTGGGGAGCCTGAAACATTACAGACTTCTTCTCTAATGTTTTTTGACTTGCCAGTCTACTGTGTATCACACAAGCTGAATGGAAACTGTCTATCAGAGCAAAGGCAGATAGGCAACAGTTTACCTTGCATGTTGTCCATTCAAGTTAGGAAGGAATATCATTATTTTCTATTAAGTTTGATTCTCCTGGTCACAGTCTGGGAGACAACTGAGCCCTTTGGGAAATTATATTTATTCTTGCAAGCAACTAAGACACTATTTTGTCAATTACTAATCCAATATCAATGAAGTTAGCTTGCCATAGTTTTCAAAAATGTATTAGAATGATGCATTTCTGCCCAAATTGGAAATCTGCTTTGGCACATTTCTCTCTTATAGTTGCAAGTTCTTCCTTCCTTCCTTCCTTCCTTCCTTCCTTCCTTCCTTCCTTCCTTCCTTCCTTCTTCCCTCCCTCCCTTCCTTCCTTCCTTCCTCCCTCCCTCCCTCCCTCCCTCCTCCCCTCCCTCCCTCCCTTCCTTCCTTCCTCCCTTCCTCCCTTCAGCCTGGCTCACAGTTCTAAACCAAGAGAGACGCTACCTTACATCTAACTCCCTCTGACCTCTCAGCACATGACACAGCCTGAAAAGAAGATGGAAGATTAGAGCAAGTTACTCCAGAAACTAAATAATCAGATAGTCAGAGGCAGAAGAGGAGAAAATGATGGAGGTGGCATTAATTGGTTTCCTGCTCCCAAAAAGCTTACATCTGATTTGAGAGATAAGTCAGCATGTATGTGAAAAATAATTAATTTGTCTTGAAATTTAGCCTTCTTCTCTAGCCTCAAAGGAGTTAAACTGGACATATTTTTAGAAGTAGAAAGCCAGCCATTGTGTGAGTTGCTTTTCTATTGCTGAGATAAAATGTGAGGACAAAGTCAACTTTACTACTCCAGAGTCTGAAAAGTCCACCATGGCTGGCAATCTTGGCAGCAGACCTCAGACTTGGCAGCAGGAACCACTGAGAGCTTACATCTCAAACCATGAACGGGAAACAGAGCTCAAACTTGAAATGACACTAGACTTTAAACTCTCAAAGCTCACTTCCAATGACACACTTCCTCCAACAAGGCTCCAAGCCTCTCCAAACAGTGCTGCCAAACAAGAGCATTTAACTCCCTAAGGCTGGGGACACATCATTATTCAAGCCACTATGTGAGCTTAGATATGACGAAGTACAGAATCTGAGGGCATGAGATAGCAAACCAGGGCGATGGCTCCATCTACAAGAGTGCAAGCACACTGACTGAGCTTGACCCCCAGCACTCATGCAAATAAGCCAGGCATGGCAACAACAATCTACAATCCCAAAACCTGGGAACTTGAGTCAGGAGGATCCCAGGGGCTTGCTAAAATCAGGAAGCAACAAGTTAAGTGGCTGACCTTGTCCTAAAATGTGAGGACAAGAGAGATTGAGGAAGACTCCATACTTTGACCTCTGGCCTCAATATGTGCCCAAGTTCATGTGTGTGTGCGCGCGCGCGCACACACACACACACACACACACACACACACACACACACACGAGGATATGTGACAGGAGCTGAGGTATAGAAGGAAACTTTCTTTTTTTTCTTTCATTATAACAGTAAGAAGGCCCAGGCTTTGGAAGGAAACTAGTAGCATATGGTATGACTGTGTATGAAGTCACCTTGGTTGCTGCAGGCGATGGTTAAGACATCACAGAAGAAGAGCCCAGGAGAGTAGCAGAGAAACTATTGTGGTTACCTATGTGAGAAGTGTAGTTGCTTTGGTCTACTGTAAAGTGCATGGAGAAAGACAGAGAAATGTTACCGGTTCAGAAGCTAGAAATCTGAGTGCAATGTTAGATGGACTTGGTTGCCAAGATAAGGCAAGCTATAAAAAGCACAAGGGATGTTTCACAAATGTGCAGCTAAGCACTGCGCTCCTCTCCTCCTAAACTCCAAGGTAGTGTTCCTGCCAGGCTCATCTGGGGTGGGGTGGGGGCTTATGGCAATCATGAGCTTCATTTATATGCAAATGCTATTTACCCAACTATACCTCTGAAGAAAGTATCTGGATTCATAGAACAGATTTCACCGTGCTAGTCAGTGTTAGAGACACCAGTGTCCAGGAGAGCCTGAGAAGCAACAAAACTGAACAGTCATCTAGAGATTGAGTGCGGAGCAAGATGAAATAAGGTCAGAGGTAGAAGCTCCAGGACACGAACCAGTTCCGATGTGGGATGAGAAGGATCCAGCAACAGAAGCAGCAGAGCAGAGAAGGGACAGGATAAGGAGATGTCACAGATGGAGCAGCCAACTACATAAGATGCTACAGGGTAACACAGAGGAATTGAAACAGAAGGCTTGGAAAGATGAAGCTGGGGTAAGTTTGCAAGGTTTCTAGACTGTGGAAGGAAGACAAACCACATAGAAACCTCTGAAACAAAATGCAAAAAAA
>NW_022196901.1:20908035-20914096 GCF_008632895.1 Mastomys coucha | reverse complement strand
AAAAAAATAAATCAGATAGCATCAAATCCAAACATCTGCAAAGCATCAAATTTGCAAAATCACTACTCCATGCGGGTTGGCACCAGGACTTAGTGGGTAAAAGAAGTGCCATCAAGCCTGACAACCAGAGTCCCATCCTGGGTCTGGAAAGGTGGAAAGAAAGAAGTGACTCCATAAGCTGTCCTCCGACCTCCACAAATATGCCAAGTGCACACATGGATGTGCATGTATGCATGTGCATTGGCATGCACGTGCACACACGCACACTAACCAAGTGCAATAGGAAAGCTATAGCACTGAGAAGGCTTTGTCTGAGCACACACTGACTTGCTGTCATCACACACTGCCTTGAGAAGCTTTCTGGTATACACAGAACACATATACTAGAAGGCCAACCCAGCACAGAGTGTCTACCACTTTCTCCAGCATCTATCAGCAGGATGTAGTCTATTTTTTAAATCACTCATCTGCAGCCCATGATTCCTACAAAGCCTGTACACACAATTATATGCAAGTGTGTGTATTTGTATGTGTGTGTGTATGTGTGTATGTGTAGTATGGTATGCATGTGTGGAATATGCTGGTGTGCATGCACATATGTATAATGTGTTTGAAGACCACAAGTCAAAGTCCACTGTCTTTTCAGTCACCTTCCCCTTTATGGTTTCTCCCTGAAACTATAAAGTTCATTGTCTTGACTTAGGTAGGCTGGCTAATGAGCCTCCCACACAATGCTGGGAGATACAAATGTGTATCCAGCTTTTGCATGGATGCTAGGGATGCAAACTCAGGTACTCATGATTGTGTGGGAGGCACATTGCTGACTAAGCCATGACCCCAGCTCACAAATACACTTCTCTAGTAAAAAGGATCTGTAGTTTTACATTTCACTCAATCCTCAAAGGGTCCATGACTTCCCTTCAAAGAAGAAAATGCTGGGAACTTTATTTTGTACTGAGGAAATTGTCTGGCTCACCATAGTGAGACACACCTTCTCTGAGATCACACTCCAATGAGAGCATCATTTATCATCATCCCGGGCACTAAGCGGCATTTGTGCCACAGTCGAAGAAACTTTGAATCGCCTAGCAGCCCAATAAATCACCCGCCCATCTCATCCAGTGCTCCTGCAAGCTTTTAAAGACTTTGATTCCAGGGAAATGTCACTTCTGGGCATGGAGCTGCAGAGGCTGATAAATGCTAAACGATCCATCAAATTGTATGAGGCCATTGCAAAGCTTAAGTGGAGGCCACACTGTGCTCTGCCTAAAGAACCATCACTCAGGGCACAGAACAGTATCTGATGAGGACCCTTCTAATCCAATTTCCAAAATCGTTCCTATCAGAAACTCCTGGTGTAGGCAAGACATGGCAGAGGCTCTGGGCAGTACTTGGCATACTGATTCAGTCAATGCTATCTCAAATCAGGGCCATTTCCTTCCACTTTGAAAACCTGAGCTTAGGCTCCTGGAAATGTTCAACAATGATACCAACTCTGCTCCTTCCAGGAATCTAAAGGAATTTTATTACACAAATGCTCCAGAGGGCACTGGGGCATCACTCAGCTCTCTGCTTCAGAGCAGCCCAGGCACCACAAGGGACGGTGATGTAAAATGCCGACATTGCAGAAAGCTCAAGTTTAACTCCTTGCCTGCTACCACTGTCATGGACAGAACTCATCAGTCAAGAATCGGGCATTTAGGCACTTCCAGAAGCAGTGTTTCCATGCTGGTGTCAACTTCTTTAGGAGCTCAGGGCAGGAAAGACACCTCTCATACATTTGGCAGTCACCGGATTTCAAGACAACACATAATGAATCCTCTCACCTCTCTTTGTACTTTTCAATCTCCAGCTTCCAATAATATCTACCATGCAGAAATAACACTGTTTATGAAGCTTAAACCCCAAAAGTAGACAATTAACTGAAGGTGCAGTAAGTCAAGGCGATGAACATCCTGTATCCTGAAGGCAATCAGCATCCCTGTATGCTCAAGCATCTATCATCTGAATTGGGAGCCTTCAGCGCCTCTCTTCTGATTATAAAAAATATGATAGAAAGCCATGACTGGGGTTAGCTCAGTTGAGCTGTGGACCACTAGCACATATTCCTCCCACGTAGCTGTGTTTTAGTGCCTGTCATCTGCCCTCGAGCTAGCCCCCCTTCCCTCTGTCCTCTAGAGCACAGTTATCTTTTAATCAATAGAATTGCTGAGAAACAAGATGAGCATCATCAGTCAGGGTCAGAAAGAGAAACTGGGCCAGGATTTCAAACACAGGGAAATTAATGTGGGAACGGCCTATACAGGTACACAGTGTATTAGACAAAGTCATGAGGACACCCATGTCACACCAATGGCAGGTGTCACTCCCAACACCAGGCATGAAGCAGGTCTATAGCTATGAACAGAATGAACCCATGGGGCTGCCAGCACAGAGTTAGGGATACAAAGGAGAGGCTGCCTGATGTACAGTGTGAAGCAGCACAACCCCTAGCCTTTCTTCTTCCTGGCTAGCTGTAACCTCCTCACTTGCACTGGAGTACCCACTGAATGAAGCCAAGAGAGTCTGGGAAGCACAACTCTATCACCCCAGGCAGGATAAACAGCTTGCTCACAAAGACATCCTCCAGGATACCTCAGGACAGAGTATGTAAACATTTCACCAATATCAAAACAGCAGTGCCACATGCATGCTTAGAAGATGACATAAGTCCTTCGAAGTGAACACTTAAGAAATGAGCATGTCCATCAGCCATAAGAAGAAGTATATCTGCTCCTCACAGGCACAGGTGCCACATGCATGCTTAGAAGATGACATAAGTCCTTCGAAGTGAACACTTAAGAAATGAGCATGTCCATCAGCCATAAGAAGTATATCTGCTCCTCACAGGCACAGTCACAGGCTTACCCCTCAAACCCCATCCTCAAAATCCATTCATTCAAATGGAATTTATCAGGGTGTTCATCCAAAATGCATCTAACTCTCCCTCTCTCAGTAGACACTGCCTGTGACTCTTCATCTAGGGGCGGGGTCTTTCGAGATTCCCCCCATCCACATTGGAATATTAGCTGTTTGTCATTGGGCAGGTCTTGTCTAGGTGGCCATATCATTAAGATTTCATGTGTGCAACTCCTTGGTATATATAGAAGGCATTACCTTACAGCAGATGGCATGGGCCTCTGGCTCTTTCTTTAGGGTATTCAACTCAAGCAGTCATCCCCAAACACATATACATATTAGCAACACTAAATCAATTCAGCAGATTATATATAGAGATAGATAGACAGACAGACAGACAGACAGACAGACAGACAGACAGATAGATAGATAGATAGATGATAGATATAGAGAGATAGATCATGTGTGTGTGCACTCTGAACTAAAAGATTGTTTTTAATAAGTGAAACACTTCCACAGTCAGTAAAACTCCTGTAATTCATAACTTCAGTAATCTAGAATCTGAGCAGATGTGTTTCAGGTGGTGCTGGGTGGTTGCAGAATGAGTTGGCATGTGCAGTGTGAAGTGCACATGTGTGTTCAGCATCACACATTCAGTGGAGTCATGTAATGCACACCATACAACCCTGATGGAAATACTTCAAGTCCATTACTCATTCTGTCTTGGATGAATTTTAGCCATTGTGCATTCAGAAACATGTTGTCAAATTTTTTACAACCTCCACAGTCAATTCTTCCATACTGTACTGGGTCCTATCCCACATCTTAAGAAGTTGAGCTCAAAGGAACTTGGTGTGTGTGAGGCAAGGATAGAGAAGGGGAAGAGGGTGCTAGTCATATTTAGGACAAACCTCTTCCTTTGACATTCACAGTTAAGCAACTTATTTCTAAATTTTAATGCCTCCTAAGCTTGTGTCTTACTTCCATTTTCAATTGGTTTAGAGTTTAGCCAGTCTGAGCTAGAAATTCCCCCAGTTCAAGCACAACTGGGGGGTGAAATGGAGCCAGTGGATATGAGATGCTGCTTTACAATCCCTCCTCATTGTCACAGTCCGTTATCATTAGCTAGATGAACATAAAGGCTAGAACATCAGCCAGAAAGCTTAATTAAGAACCCGAATTATTTATGTCAAGAGAAGCAGCGCATAAGGCGCAACATTCTTCTAGAACCCACTTCTTCTTGCAAGTTCAACCATAAAATGTGGGCTCTTTTACAATTCCTGGGAACCTCAGCTTCCCTGTCCCCTACCCTCTGCTCTACCTGCAGAAATCACTCAAGTAAGAAGCAGCCAGGGATCCTGGAAGGCGGCTCACACTACAGTGGACAGCCTTACACGCAGAAGTACAGGTATGGACAGCAAAAATCAAGTCAGTAGCTAGTAAATAAAAAAGGCCCCAGTGTGGGGAGGGTAAGAAGGTGCGAGCAGATCTGTGAGGAGTTAGATGGAAACTGAGGAAGCCTGTTATCAAAGTACATCATAGGAAATCCTCAGACAGTTGGTAAAATATAGCAATGCACAAGAAAAAAGGAAATGGCTACTAAATGGGAAACCCAGAAATTCCCAGTGAGGCAGCATCTAATGCTACTTAAGCATCAAGGAAATGTCTAGAAGCAAGCTGGGAAGGTTTGTATGTGACTGGCCCAAGGAGTGGTGCTATTAGGAGGTGTGGCCTTGTTGAAGTAGGTGTGTCACTGTGGGCATAGACTTAAGAACCTCACCTTAGCTTCCTGGAAGTCAATCTTCCACTAGCAGCCTTCAGATGAAGATGTAGAACTCTCAGCTCATCCTGCACCATGCCTGCCTGGATTCTGCCCTGTCCCCGCCCTGACGATACTAGACTGAACCTCTGAACCTGTAGGCCAGCCCCAATTAAATGCTGTCTTTTATAAGACTTGCATTGGTCATGGTTTACTGTTCACAGCAGTAAAACCCTAACTAAGACACAAGGCAACGGGCTAAATGGCAGCCTTGCTAACAAGCTTCGGTTAATTTTTTTATCTCATGTGAATAATTAGTGGGTAGTATTCCCTCCATCCAGCAGGGCTTCTGTCAGCTCACAGGGTAAATAACCTGCAAATGTGCATGCATTTCTGCAGATTGGAGGTAGGACTCTGTTGAGATAGAAGAGCTAAAAGTACATATAAATGAGCATGGGGGTTTGGAACGGAGGAGAGGCTAGAAGAGATGGGTGAAGCAATGGAGAGTGGACCTATGGGGGAGGGGAGGGAGTTAGAGCAGAGGAGAGTGGACCCACTGGAGGAGGGAGTTAGAGCAGAAGAGAGTGGACCCATGGTGGAGGAGTGAGAGCAGAGGAGAGTGGACCCATGGTGGAGGAGTGAGAGCAGAGGAGAGTGGACCATTGGTGGGGGAGTGAGAGCAGAGGAGAGTGGACCCTTGCTGGGGGATGAGCAGAAGAGAGTGGACCAATCATTAGCTTTGCCATCCCCGAGTTTCAGTTTTTATAGCCTAGAAGTGTTTTCAATAAAAAAGGAAAATGTTTCATGGCTCAGTTCAGAAAGGCAGTTGAATGCAAAAATAACAAGAGCTTGGCTTGTTAGCACACACCTTTAATTCCAGCGCTGGGAAGGCCAAGCAAGGCAGGCAGATCTCTGATTTCGAGGCCAGCCTGGTCTACAGAGTGAGTTCTTGGCCAGCCAGGGCTACACAGAGAAACCCTGTCTCATAAATAAATATAAATAAATAGCAACAAGGTAATCTTGGAGTAGTCACAAAACCCCAGTCTTGAAAATAGGAAATTCAACAGGTCTAGGTAAAGGATGTCTTCAAGTGAGGGAGAGGGATTTCCTAACCCAGAATCCAAGTCTGTTGATCAGTTTGGCTTTCCACAGTGGACACAGAGAACAAAGTCTCCAGTAACAGTGGCTTGGCTGGGAAGACTTTGTAACAAGTTTGAGCATTCCCCATTTCCTCTCCTTGGAAAGGAAGCTTTCCTGAAGGTACTGAGAAATTCTCTTAGTTTTTCCCATGTAAACAAGTTGCTACGAAAAGAACAAGCTTGGCTTTGGGTGTAGCTCACACGTAAAATGTTTGTACTTGTGTACTGAGCCCTCCCCTACACACACACACACACACACACACAC
>NW_022196901.1:20900765-20908025 GCF_008632895.1 Mastomys coucha | reverse complement strand
ACACACACACACACACACACACAATACACATTTATAACATGTCATGAGGCTTATTGGTAATCTCAAATATGTGATCCTTGTCTGTCAGAGGGTCACTTGAGATCCCCTCCCATTTAGCTGGAAATATTTAATTGTTGTCAGCGGCAGGGGAGCAAACGCCACATGCGGACTGTGCCCCAGGCTTGGAGAGCATTTTGCCTGGAAATAGCCCCTTGAGTCCGTTGAGTCCTCTTATAAAAAGTTAAAATTCTCGTAGCCACAGCCTGCATGGTATCAACAGGCAATTAAAACCCATGGGCCAGAAGTTCACTGACCAGGACCATCTCCCTGTCAGGACACATCAGGCTTTGAACCCAGCAATGGTTAGTTCAGCCCAGTGCCTTTCTCACCACAGCAGCTCTGTTGTAAACCTTTTTCTTAATTCTTTTCATTCCCAGCACATTTTAGAATGCAATTTTTTTTTCATCTTACTTTGAAAAATCTCTGGTCAAATGACACAGAATTCAGTTATGTGGAATGAATAAGTCTAGACATCTAATGAGAGCTATAGCTAATAGTACAGTATATTGAAATGTGCTCAGAAAGTCGGCTTTGGGCACACACTCATACACATACTTCTGTAGTTAAACATTTTCAAATTACAAAAAACTCCACAGGAAGTTGCAAAACCTTTACAGAGAAACTGTAACCCAGTTTCCCCCAGTGGGAGCATCTTATTTAACACTCCACATCAACAGCAGAATTGGATAATGGTGAAATCCCCAGAGCGTGTTCACATATCACTACATATGCTCAGCTGTGCGTAGTTTTACATCTCTAGAACATTTTAAAATGTAGCTCCATACAGTAGCCCCCTGAAGTTACTATTTAACTGTGCCAACATCACAAAGTGCCCTGATGCCACCTCTGTACAGCCACACCCCTGCCTCCCACACCCACCACACGACAACCACTGATCTGTTCCCTTGTCCTATAACCATCTCGTCTGCACATCTGTAAGTCACTTAAATATCTTTTTCATAAGGTCACATGTAAGGCTGTGCTTTAGTTCTCCCTCCAGGATTATATTTTTTTGTGGTTTTGAGAGTTCCCTATGTGGTCTAGGTACAATCCTTTGTTGAGTATGAGATTTTTTCCAAACATTATAGAATATCACTTTAAGGTAGTAGGGCTTTAAAAACAAATTTAATGCCTACTAGAGTCCAAGGAATGGAATCAAGTTATCAAGATTTTAAACAAGTGCCACGTACTTTATTAGAGAAGCCACAGAAAACCGAGGCTTACTTTACAAGAGAAAAACCTAGAGACAGATATAAGATGGAAATATTTAAGCGTGGAACCGTGAGGTGCGAGAAAGGCCGATCTGATGGACACTGGCTTCCCTGTACGAAAACCGGTTGTCCACAGCCATTTCCTGTAGCTGCAGCTCATGCGCCACCTTGTGGGCCCTGTGAGCGCAGCAGGGTCCTGGGAAGAGCAAGTTCGTGAGAGGTTGTTTTGCAGGCTCCTCCCCGACCTAGCTAGAAGGGTCATACAAGCCAACCTTACCAGATTGCTAGAAAGTGTTTCCATAGCCCAGTGCAGACCCGAGCCCTGAAGCAATGCACCAGCACAGAGAACCCCAACAGCGCCTGAGGGAACTGACCCACAAGCAAGGTGAGTACAGGAGGCAAGTCCTATAATTCTACCCACTGTTGACTGCTTCCAAATGAAAGCCACTAAAGACAGCCATCACTCCAATAACAGATCAAAGGGGAGAGGGATGGCTGTAATACCTGAATAAGACGGGATCCAGAGCTACACTTAGCATGGCCATGGTATCAGGTGACTACATGTGACCTGTCGAGTCCTGCTTCATGAATAGATGTCCCATAAGTCAATCAATCTGATGGGAGAAAGTGGGGTTCAAGGAGACTGTGTCTTATTCTAATGAACAAATGGAGACTATGAAGGTAATCTCTACAGGGCACCACCCCTAGCATATGCTGCCCAATGTCATGGCCACCTAACAGGACACCATATTTGATGTGTGCTGCCCAGTGTCATGGGCATCTCTGCAGAACACTGACCCTAGTGTGTGTGGCTGTGTCATGGGCATCTCTACTTGACACTTCCCCTTGTACGTGCTACTCAGTATTTTGGGCATCTCAGCAGGACACCATCTTTGGTTTGTGCTGCCCAGTGTCATGGGTATCTCTGCAGGACCCTATCCCCAATGAGCTCCTTCTCAGACAGTCACAGACTGAGGGAAAGAGAACTGAGAGAAATGGTGAATGTAATGTCAAGTACATAAACACAGCTTTGCACCCAGTGCCATTTTAATCAATGGAGAAAAACATTTGAAACTCAACTGTTATGGAATTTACACCATCTAGACTGTCTAATCTTTAATTAGAAGATTATTTCACAACCCAAACATGGCAAGGAACAAGGAACGTGGCATGGTGGAAACCCAGAACTTAGGAGTGAAGCATGAGCCTAAAAGTTCAGTAGTCCCTTAACTACCCAAAGGGGCTCCAAGGATCTTTTTTATCACAGATAGATAAGGCCCAGGGAATGTACTACCAAGATATAAAGGACTCAGACACCAGCAGCCAGCCAATAGACACAGTCAGTTAGTTGCAAAACCCAGCTCAACTACATTGTCTCCACTAGGCTGCAGAGAGAAGCCTTTACTACCCGCCCATGGCTACATGGTTGCCCCTGCTACCAGATGGCTTTGGAGTGGTTGCCATAGCTAAGTACAAACTAGAGGACCCCCATCACTTACTTGACTCCTTGGGAAATCCTCTTTCCAAATGTAGAAATGGAGAGGCTTAATATATTTGTTCAGTCAACTCCACACACTAAGGTCAAGGTTTCTATGAGACTTGAAACCAATTTTTCCTCCTCATCCACATTAAGTTCAAAGCTGAGAACATAAAAATATAAATCCTGGTAGATGGGAAAGTGCTGACAGCTCTTTCTTTCTGAGACCTCAGAGTACCTAGACATGTACAGTCCAGCCCTCCCCAACATGGAAATCACTACAGGATTCTTGGCTTTTGCCTCTGCTGAGACTGCAGAGGAGCCCTGGATGTCAGATAATGGGTTATGCAGTTTCCTGAGTGAATGGACTCACTCAGCGGGCAAAGGGAGCAAGATGAGAAGCTTAGAAAAGAATGTAGCTTCGAGAATAGGCTTAGTGCCATCACGAAGCTGCAGAGACCAGGCTGCAAGGGTGTAAGAGAAGGGTCTAGAAAGGAGGAGAGGGGTGGGTGAATCACAGTTCTTTGTTCCTCACAGATAACACTGGCGAGGGGAGAGGGCAAGGCAGGGTTTAGGAGATAATCAGATCCTCCCCTTCTGACTGCCGTGGTCTAGAGAAGTAATATCAGGCAATTTTGTTTTAGTAGACTTTTGCAGACTTCCAAACGGAAAGAGACAGATCTCATTTCTTTGGATTTGCCCTTTCTGACCCAATCCAGAGAGGTGCTGAGGTACTACAGAACCTGGACCTCAGCAGAACAGAGGCATAAAGACAAGAGACCTAGACAAAGCACAGAGCATGGATGCTGGCCGTGCCCACAGCCATGGACCCTCAGAAAGGCCACTTCCTGCATGAAGGGGCTTCTAGACAAAGCACAGAGCATGGATGCTGGCCGTGCCCACAGCCATGGACCCTCAGAAAGGCCACTTCCTGCATGAAGGGGCTTCAAACTCCTGACCTCCTATGCCTTTGGAACCAGCCGTCTCTCACAGAACACTGGAAGCCTCTGTCCATGAAGGCGGTGGCCACTGCCAAACAGGCAGCCCATGAACTTGCTGTGATCTCTCTGCAAAGTCCAACATGAAAGCCATTGAGCCTGAAGTGACATTTGTCCAGATGGGTCACATGGTAATTAGGGCTCCCTCCACTCTTGATTACTTCCACTTTCCACCCTTTGGTTTCTGGGTTGACCTAAGAAGGTGAAACTGTAACTGAAGTTCGCTTGGAGCTGCCCCCACTCCCTGTCCCTTCCTGAAGCCTTCTCCCCATTGTAGTCTTCTGCTCAGAAGCCTTCTCCCCACTGTAGTTCTCTGCTCCCGTTCCCTGTCCCTTCCTGAAGCCTTCTCCCCACTGTAGTCCTCTGCTCAGAAGCCTTCTCCCCACTGTAGTTCTCTGCTCCCGTTCCCTGTCCCTTCCTGAAGCCTTCTCCCCATTGTAGTCCTCTGCTCAGAAGCCTTCTCCCCACTGTAGTTCTCTGCTCCCGTTCCATGTCTCTTCCTGAAGCCTTCTCCCCACTGTAGTCCTCTGCTCAGAAGCCTTCTCCCCACTGTAGTTCTCTGCTCCCGTTCCCTGTCCCTTCCTGAAGCCTTCTCCCCACTGTCGTTCTCTGCTCCTGCTCCCTGTCCCTTCCTGAAGCCTTCTCCCCATGGTAGTCCTCTGCTCAGAAGCCCTTCCCAAGGTTTTAGTTAGCTAGCTGCCGGCAGTCTGAGAGGAAGACAAACTGGTCCCTCTGCAGAGCCAACAGATAGCTTGTCAGGCCCTTTACATGCCAAAACCCCAGCTCAGCCCTCACTCAACAGAGAGCAGCAAGAACCTAGACACTGATATCCCTTATAGCTGGAAGAGCTAATGATGGAACCATCCAGCTGTGTTAACACTCCCGATGTTCGCAACTATACGCTTGAGGAGAAAGAAGAAGAAATTGAGGTTTTGTCTCCACTAGACATCTTGCCTTGCTCGTTCGTCCGTTTGTTTGTTTTTAATTATTTACTTTTTCTTCCCTTCCAGTCCTTTCCCCAGTATTTTAAGGATCCTCCCTTTACATATGTCTGTAAGACAATGCTGTTGTACCAGTGAGGGCCATGCTGAGAGGATGTGCTCAACCACAGCGATGTCCCCAGAGTGTATTGACACTGAAACATAGCTCTAATGTAATAAGGAATAAGAGAATGGCCCAGAAACAGGGCTTCAGGTCACCCCAAAACTATATCCCAACATAGCATTAATTTCATATCAAAACAATAAGTTTTAAATCAAGGCAACTTTTAACAAGTTGGTAGAGAGGCACAGAGATCAGACATGGATATGAGTGTCCCCTGGGGATTGCAGTTTCCAGAAAAAGCAAGAAGTATGCATACATCTGGTCAAGTTGTGATCCCTCCTACACTGACACATCAGCGTCTTGACACTAGCCTGTCCAGTAAGATGGTCCAAACTGGGAGACAATTTCCTCTCTGGCTGGCACCAGGGCTCCAAACTACTCCTTCCCTTAGCACAGAATCATGGGAAATTTTTAATTCTTTGGGTCCATTGTTTTGATATTCTTATAAGCTAAGGGAGAGGCTCAGATATTTCTCTGTAAAAATCTCTCTGCTAGGCCATTTGTTTTTACAAATATTAAAATAACTCTTGGTTGATTTTTTAAAACATTTCAACTCTCCTATATATTTCAAGTTGTTCGAAAAGTTCAAATTTCAGTGCCTGATAATTCAGGAAGATCTACATTACACTGCTACCTCCCAAGGCTCAAGGATCATTGAGGAAGAGGGGACAAAATGGGTGGATGAGTCAGAGACAGCTGATGACTATAAAAAAAAAACTGTTTTCTGGACACAGCAAGGCAG
This sequence comes from Mastomys coucha, assembly GCF_008632895.1. Classification (NCBI taxonomy): domain Eukaryota; kingdom Metazoa; phylum Chordata; class Mammalia; order Rodentia; family Muridae; genus Mastomys; species Mastomys coucha. Next base: position 20,902,433 of record NW_022196901.1, on the reverse strand, counting down.
CTATACATATGGACCGAGAGCATGCACAAGGCCTATGTAAGCTCAAGCCAGACAAAATCTCAGTATGGAGGGTGGGTGGGTATAAAGTCTGCCCCTCATTATACAGATGTAGCTTGGTCACAGGCAGGCTCTGAAGTTCTGGCTCTTGGGCAACAAGGCCATTGGCATCACTTGTACTTCTTGAGCTGCTCTGTTCCTTCAGGTCTGGGAAATGCTTATTGGTTCAGAATAAAACATACAAACCTTTCCCCCAACAAACAAAACCTACGATTCCAATCAATGAGACTGCCAGCTCAGAGAAAGTCTGGGCTCTGTGGGGAATACGTCATCTAGCCACTGATGTAAACACATTGCTTTTGAGCAGCAGTGACCCACACAGGGACAGTAGCTAAGAGGAAGTGCTGGCATCTGTACTTGACAGCAAGGGATAACAGCAAAGCTTACTAGCAGACGGCATGTCTTCATCAGGAGCTCTCTCTGTTTGATTCCTCCACTACACACACACACACGCTCACGCACACATATGCACAGGCACCCATGTACACACACACCCTACCTCCAGACACTGCCTCACACACATACACACACACACCACCCCATACACTGACACACACACCACCCCTAGACACTACCTTCCCACCACCACCACCTCCAGAAACTGCCTTCCCCCACACACCACCACACCTTGCCTATACTCACACATACCTACACACACCACCCCAGACACTGACACACACACACACACACACACACACACACACACACACACACACACACACCACAGAGATGATGATACACTAGCTCCACACACTAGCTATATTCCTGAAAAAGCCTCAGATGAATTTGACTCTCATGACTCTGTGAGGAGAACAGGGATACACAAAGTTTGGAGGCCCCTGAGGACAAGCCTTTTGCCTAGGCCCATGGACCCTTTCATTTCTCCATAGCCTCATGTGTTAGACTATGGTCCTTACCTGAAGTGGAAACATCTATTTCTTTGTAAAGTCAGTTATGCCAAATGATAGTTTTTTCACTTTTTGTTTTTTGTGGGGGTTTTTGTTGTTGTTGTTGTTGTTGTTGTTGTTTTGCTGAGGCACACAGGTGAAAGGATGTCATGCTAAAGCAAACATGTGCAACACTGTTTTTCTGAAGCAGACACAGGTGAAAGGATGCTTGGATATAGCAAACATGTGAAAGAGTCTTGATGAAGGAGTATAAATATGACCCCACAGACAGTGGGAGATGAGCACTGAGGCTTGGTTGGGTTTGTTCCACCTCATTATTCTTCGCTAACGATACTCACATATTGGTTCACTTCACATAGCGTTGTTGAGCTCAACTTGTGGTAATGCTGCCATTGAGAGAAACTCACCCAACACCTGCTTGTAAGGTTCCTGTGGTGGCTTGTTCCCCCTACAGCCTCACCTCAGGCTGGTTGGTCAGTCTTGTGGTTTCTTCAGGATTGAAATACAGCTGCCTGGTGTCTGCTTGCTGAAAACACTGGACTGTAGCTGCTGGTTCATGCCTGATGTCTGCCTGCCTAGAGGACTGCTCTGCAGCTGCTGGTCTATGCCTGGTGTCTGCCTGCCTAGAGGACTGCTCTGCAGCTGCTAGTCTGTGCCTGGTGTCTGCCTGCCTAGAGGACTGGTCTGTAGCTGCTGGTCTGTG
>NW_022196901.1:20887180-20899828 GCF_008632895.1 Mastomys coucha | reverse complement strand
AGAACTGCTCTGCAACTGCTGGTCTGTGCCTGGTGTCTGCCTGCCTAGAGGACTGATCTGCAGCTGCTGGTCTGTGCCTGGGGTCTGCCTGCCTAGAGAACTGCTCTGCAACTGCTGGTCTGTGCCTGGTGTCTGCCTGCCTAGAGGACTGCTCTGCAGCTGCTGGTCTGTGCCTGGTGTCTGCCTGCCTAGAGGACTGTTCTGCAGCTGCTGGTCTGTGCCTGGTGTCTGCCTAGAGAACTGCTCTGCAACTGCTGGTCTGTGCCTGGGGTCTGCCTGCCTAGAGGACTGGTCTGAAGCTGCTGAGTTGTATTTGGTGTTTGCTATGGGACTGAACTGCTTCCAAAGAAGATGGAGCTCACCCTCAAAGAACTATTTCTGAACAGGTTCACTTCCCTCATATCCTAATAACTTTTCTCTTCTCTAATTACTGTGTTCTCTAAAAGCAATGTACCTGTTATTTTTAGCTCTGAATCTTTTAGCCTTATGATTTCTTTGTAAATGACTAAATTCACCACAATTAAAACATCAAGCATTTTGATTTCTGATATTCCTAGCCACAATTTGTTCTATGATATTTGCATTATACTCCCAAGAACCAATACCAGTTGTTTCCCTTATCCATTAATCTATAGGAGCTCCATGCGCTTTCGATGGTCTGATTGCTGTCTTACATTCATTGTTTGCATCCTCAAAGGCCAATATTTCTATCAATGACATCTGGTTTTAGGGTCTGGTATGGCTCTATTCACAGCTGAACTCAACCTCTGTAAGAATCCTGTAAAGGCTTCTCCAGAATCCTAAATCATTTTAGTTAATGAAGTGTATTTTTTCCCAGGTTCCTCAACCAAATCCCAAGCTCTTAAAGCTTCCACATGACATTGTTCAATTACACCATCATCAGATCTGATTTGTTCTTGTAAGTCAGCATAATGCCCTTCACCAAGCAGCTGGTCTTTAGTAATATTTATTGCCCTTGCTAAATTACATTGTGCTAGCTTTGTGGCTTCATGCCTCCACCATGACAACCATTGTCATTGTTGACCAGCTTTTAGAACAGCTGACATCAGTCCTTTCCAATCTTGGGAGATCCCCCTATGCTGAATAGCCCAGTTAGTTAGCATTTCTTTGACAGAGGAAGAATGTAAACTATACAAAACAATAGTCTTTAAAATACTTTAAATACAGAATTTCTATCAGTCACCAGGTCAACTCACTATAGGCAGTAATACCATCATTAGCAGGCATATGCTACACAAAGACTGAGAAGAAGTGAAGTTGCTGGTGTAGGCCCAATCAAGTCCTCTGGTAGTGCACTCAGTTACACATTAACCCTTTGGGCCTGTACTGCCTATTGCTCTTCCAGTCCCCCGGTCTCAATGAGGTGCTTTGGGTACCTGGTAGAGAAAGTATGTGTAGCAGGACAGGGTGGCACTTGACCTTCCAGCCAAAATTCTTTCCCTTTTTCATCATGTGGTACATTCCGGGTCTAACTCACCAAGCCTGAACTCTGTTGTCCTCCCACTGGCTTTTTTTTGATTTCTAAGCATTTTCACTTCTAGTTGCAAACTCTCTACATGCAGAGCCAACTCTGCAATCTTTTCCAGCAGAAGAGAATTGAGAACCTTCTGAGTTTTCAGCTTTCCCTCTAAACTATTTCAAAATAGTGTATGTGAACATTACAAAGCAAAAACAGAAAACCTGCTCTTGGAACAAAGTAGGAGACCAGCCAGTAGCAGTCCCTGCCGTTTTGCCAATCTCCTTAAGCAACATTGCTAATCCCTCTTAATATGCCATATCCTCTACCACATTAGAAGCAGAGTTAACCATTATAGTTAAACCATGTTGAGTGCCACCTGCAGGCATAAATTTTTTGCAACCCACTATTAATAAGGGTTCAACCTCTCCTCTAGCCCACCACCCAGCAGAAGTAGTGGAAGAGAAAAGTTATTAGGATATAGGGGAAGGGGACCTATTCAGAAATAGTTCTTTGGGGGTGAGCTCCATCTTCTTTGGCAGCAGTTCTGTCCCATAGCAAACACCAAATACAATTCAGCAGCTGCAGAACAGTCCTTTAGGCAGGCAGACACCAGGCATGAACCAGCAGCTGCAGACCAGTCCTCTAGGCAGGCAGACACCAGGTACAGACCAGCAGCTGCATACCAGTCCTTTCAGCAAATAGACACCAGGCAGCAGTAGTTTAGTCCTGAAGAAATCACAAGACTGGCTAACTAGCCTGAGGTGAGGCCACAGAAGCACGAGCCACCACAGGAACCTCACAAGCAGTTGTTGGGTGAGTTTCTGTCAATGACAGCATTATCACAAGTTGAGCTCAACAGTACTATGTAAGGCTAACCAATATGTGTGTGTGGTTAGTGAAGAATAATGAGGCAGAGCAAACCCAACCAAGGCTCAGTGCTTATCCCCCACTGTCTGTGGGGTCATATTTATACTCCTTCATTGAGACTCCTTTCACATGTTTGCTATATCCAAACATCCTTTCACCTGTGTCTGCTTCAGGAAAACAGTGTTGCACATGTTTGCTTTAGCATGACATCCTTTCATCTGTGTGGCCTGGCAAAATATCATTTGACATGATTGACTTTACAAAGAACTAGAAGTTTCTACTTCACTTACAAAAGCAAAGAAAGATGTCCAAAAAAGCAGCTACACAAGGCCCATATTCATGATGAAGCCAAGCAATTATTTGCCAACCTAGTAAATGTCTTTTTGCCTCTCTTCTCCTTGAGACTCTGTAGTTGATTGGTTCTAATGCTATTTGTGTTATTTCAGCTCTCAAAATTATATGGGAAACTGCATGTCTGCCTGTAAGACGCTGAAGGTCTGTGCCCTCAGTGGGCTTTGATTGGTGAATAAAAGTGGGCCAATGGCTGGACAGGGAAACATCTAGTTCTTCGTAAAGTCAGTTATGCCAAATGATGGAAATTTTTCATCTTCAAACCAAAGAAAATAATGCTCAGTGACTGGTCTGCTGGGTGTATGCGATCATTTCACAGAAGCTGTGTGTCAAGAAGCCTAATCATTGTGAACTTTTGACAAGTGTTAAAGAAAACCTGCACTCCTGATTTTTTTCAAAGTTCTGTATATGTATGTGTGTGTGCATGTGTATTGTTGTGTATGTGCATGTGTGTGTAAGCAGATATAGTGTGTGTATGTGTGGTGCTGAGTACATGTGCATGTAAACAGATGTGGTGTATGTATGTATGTATGTGTGTGTGTGTGGTGTTGTGTGTGTGCATGTATGTGTAAGCAGATGTGGTGTGTGTATGCGTGTGTGGTGTTGTGTGTGTGGTGTTTTGTGTATAAGCAGATGTGGGGTATGTGTGTGTGTAAGCATGTTTGCATGAGCAAGAGCACATATATGCGCGTGTGAAATCAGAGGTTCATATTGGGTGTCTTCCTTCACTGCTCTCATCTGTGCTTCTGCAGTTCTAATAATCAGGCTGCCACATCCATCCAACATTTGCCTGAATGATGGGAATCCAAATTCTGTTCCTCCACCTTGCACGGTGAGTATCTGGCCCACTGAACCTAGCCCAGTTTCCTGCAGTTTGCACTTTTCAGAAATCAATAAGCAAAAAGAACCACCTGATACATCATGGGCAACAGAGCAGACACATTCTAAAAATGATATTTTGGGACTAAATTGTTGACATGCCTCAATTTAGAAGACATTCTGCATTCCTTGCCCTCCTTCTCTCTGACCCTCGCTGTGCTAATCTAGAATAAAATGTTTTGAGTACCTATTAGCATTGTCTCTAATGTTGATTCTTGTTTGGTTCATCAAAGTAGTAATTCTAGATTCTACAGTACTCTGCGTATGCTCCCTCTCTTTAAAACTGTGTCCCAGCAGTGGCCTACTTTCAGGGATGCTGAAGCCCCTCCCATCTGCTGCATAGGAGCTCACCGTCCTGAGTTCTAAATGTCTGTGAGCATTGGCCTGGATGTTTTTGTTGTTGCCAGAGCCCAGGACCTCACATGCTGGGCCTCAGAGTCTTTGTCCCTTTCTAATATGAAGGACTGACTGTTCTCCTATCTTTTAGGTCTCCAAGGCTTTACATCATGCCTGATACGTACCAGGTGCTCAGTCTTGTCTGAGTCATGGACACCTTCTGTCTGTCCCATCCCTAGCACCACAATGCTTAGCTTATACAGTGTGGATGAAAAACCAGTGAATATAAATCTCTTAAGCTTTCCAGAAGGATTTGTTTCTTGGATCGTCTGTTCTGAAGGGTAATATATTGGTCCAGGCTCACAAGCCAGACAGAGTGAAGACAAACTGCTCTGCTGAGCCATCCCTGAAGAATGCTCCAACTCCACAGCTGCTTGGTACCATCACCTCATTTACATTCCTACCCTGTTGAAAAATATTTTAATAAAAACTCCTTCAAAATTCTGCCAAATTAGAGCACATCTGAGCATCAGACTTTGGCAGAGTTTTGAACACGATACCCACTGCAAATTCTTCCTACCTTAACTCCCTCTGCACAGCCTCCTTCTGACTCTTAAAGGGATAAGGCATGGGCAAAGATGCCTTCCATTACCTTTACCACAGAGCCTCCTTCAGGAGCAGAGCCCTGGCCTGTGTAGCAAACACAGTGGCATCTGCTTTCTGGCCTTCGCTACCTCTTGTGCCTTCCCAACTCTAATGTTGTAAGACTTGATCCAGTTCTTCTGATGCAGATCTCTGGCCAATAGGAGAGTAGTTGAACAATGGCTCTTTCCACTGAGTGTCTCACTAGTCCTGAAAATAAAAGTCGCGAGCACCCTCCTGCACACTAAAGAGGAGTGCAAGCCACAGCCCAGAACACTGCTCCAATGTTTTCCCTCCCATGGTAGACAGGCTGAATACTTTGGTTTGTATTCCTAACTTTGACCTACTTGCCTAAAAAACCTCTTCATTATTGTCCTCTGTGAGCCACATGACTGGGACAGTGACTTGATTAGTATTCACACGTGGATGAAAATGTCCTTAGATTTCCAAAAGTCTATACCTGTGATGGTTTGTATATGCCTGGTCCAGGGAGTGGCATTATTAGAAGGTGTAGCACTGTCGGAGTAGGTGTGGCCTTGTTGGAGTAGGTCTGCCATTATGAACTTGGTCTTTAATACCCTCATCCTAGCTGCCTGGAAGCAAGTATTCTCCTAGCCGTCTTAAGATGAAGATGTAGAGCTATCATCTCCTCTTGCACCATGCCTGTTTGGATGCCGCCATGTTCCTACCTTGATGATAATGGACTGCTTTGAACCTGAAAGCCCACCCCAGTTAAATGTTGCCCTTATAAGAGTTGCCTTGGTCATGGTGTCTGTTCACAGCAAGTAAAACCCTACCTAAGACAATGAATAATGGAACTAGTTTCTATTTCCAAATGAAGACATCCTTCCTATATTGACTTGTACAAAAGCCAGAAAGATCCATGGACTTCCTTCTAATACAAATGACTCAGAATCAGATGCTAAGTGTCTTCTCCATGGGAACCTTGTCACATTTGGCTCTCATAACTCAAATCCTTCCCTGGGGAGAGTGGTAAGGAAGTACCCTAAGGTGAGATGGACTTTAGATCACTCTCATGGAATGTGCCTTAAATCTTATGTTGAGTGTTCTCATGATGCTTTCTGGACACCGCATTAATAAATGAAATTTCAATACCATACATGAGAATGTGCATCAAGACTCTCTAGCAATCTCTCAGGGTACAAAACAAGGGGCAGTGGTCATAAGCAACCTCAGGAAGGAACACATAGGACTCTAAAAAGTCACAGGTTGTGATGTAGCTGAGATTAAAAGAAAATACACCATGGTGTGAGGAACCATGACAACACACACTTGCACTACCACAGACTCCAAAATGCCTGCCCCACCATTCTGGGTTGGATTAGAAGCCATTCACAAAACAAACAAATCAATAACAAAACATAAAAAGCTTTGTCAACATTTTCCCTATAGCCTGAATTTTTGAGTGAGGTGGAATTTTAGTGTAAAGAACTACCTGATTTGGCAGACAAAAGAAACTCAAGCCAGCAAAGCATTCAGGCTAAGTAAGGCCTGGCTGTTTGTAACCATGTTTACAATGAGACTCAGGAGCAGAAAACAAAGAAGAGGTGAACACTTTTTTAAATAAAAGAAAAAGAAAACATAAGGAGTTGAAAATTCTTGATTGATTAAACTTCTCCAGGTACAGAGATTTGCTTGGGAAGCAGAGATTGGAAAGAGCAACAGCCTGGGCTGTGTGGTCCTGATTTCACGAACTGCTTCAGCTCCAGCCCAAGGATCTCACTCCTCACCAAATACACATTAAGCTGCTGTTAATATTTGAAGTGTGGGAGGAAACCAAGGCTATGCTGGGAGAAGCTGTATTCCACATCAGGTAGAAAGGACCCCCTCACATAGGATGGGGCTACCTAGGGAGCTACTGGGGGCAGCTAGAAATTGTTAAGTTATTGCTCTGCAGGAGGAATTAGAGGTTTGGGTGTGTGCTAGAGGTGCCCTAGAATAGTATTGGCAGTACTTAATGGGCAGAGGAAATCTATTCACACAGCTTGTAAGAGAAACTGAGGTGTGATCCCTGCATGAATGGATGTCTCAGACACCCACAGGGGTCAGGGCTCCCTGCTGAGAGCTCTGGAGAGGACTTCCTGGGCTTGTTTAGAATCTGAAATGTCCCCCACAGGCTTGCATTTCAAACATTTGTTTTCTAGCTGCTGACAGTTATAAAGCTACTTTAGGGCTCTATGGAGGGACTATGAGGAGATGGAGGGTTGGTTGGCAGAAGAGAGTAACTAGAGATAGGTTTGTTTGTTTGTTTGTTTATTTATTTATTTATTTTTGGGTTTTTGAGACAGGGTTTCTCTGTCTCAAAATGTCTTAGCCCTGGCTGTCCTGGAACTCACTCTGTAGACCAGGCTGGCCTCGAACTCAGAAATCCGCCTGCCTCTGCCTCTCAAGTGCTGGGATTAAAGGTGTGCGCCACCACCACCTTGCTCAGAGAATAGGTTTCAAAGATAAACTTGGCCCTGGTTCTAGCCTCATCTTCATGCTTTCTACTTCACCATATTGGGAGGAGTGTTTACCACAATCCCTCTCCCCTGAATTCATCCATGCCTTACCCATCATCATATATCAAAACCTTAGTAACCATGAATCTCAAGGTCGGACATCAGCATGGCTTAGTGATGACTCAGCACTAAGATCACTAGCTGCTCCTGCAGAGGCCATGCACCCATATGGCACCGAGTCCCAGGGACTCTAACACTCTTTCTAACCTCTCCAGGTACTACATGCACACAGTGCACAGATATGCCAGAAAAATACCCAGATAAATAAAATAAACAAATAAATATTCATTAAAGATTTATTTATTTATTTTATGTCTATGAGTACACTGTAGCTGTAGAGATGGTTGAGCTTTCATGTGGTTGTTGGGAATTGAATTTAGGACCTTTGCTCATTCCGGTCAACTCCACCCCCTCAGTCCCTGCTCGTTCCGGACCAAAGATTTATTTATTATTATACATAAGTACACTGTAGCTGTCTTCAGACATACCAGAGGACATCAGATCTCTTTATGGGTGGTTGTGAGCCACCATGTGGTTGCTGGGATTTGAACTCAGGATCTTGGGAAGAGCAGTCAGTGCTCTTACCTGCTGAGCCATCTCACCAGCTCCAATAAATATTTTGAAAAGAGAAAACAAGCCTCCTGTGCTCCTGAGGTTTTAGGTATAAACAAGGACCCTACTAGGAATCCGAATAGATGTCATTCACAAGAAACATGAACAAAATCCTTGTCAACATTCGTCCATGGCCTGACAATTGGAATGCAGCTATACTTTCAAGTACTTGACTTTACTTTTGATAGAAAAAAAAATATTCAATATAGCATAGTGTCCAGGCTGTGGTATGGCTGCTTTTAGCTGGTTTGCAGTGAAAATCAGGAGCAAAAATCAGAGTAGATGCATAAGAACCACGTGTAGTAACAACATGCAGTTTGATTAGAAAGGAGAGCTTGCAAAACTGCAGACAAAGCAGGTATACATGCTCAATAGTTAGAGCAGCACCAATTCAAAGGAGCTGCAGACTTTGCCCCAAGACAGGAGGAAATGTGACTTGAGAGACTCCACCACTGTAGACTCAGGGTAACAAGAACAAATATACTTTGAAAGATTTCCTTTTAGAAAGAGTTGTAGTGATGCACTGCTTGAACAGAGCTACCAAGGGAAGCATTTTTCTGAGTGCAATCATGCGGGCACCCAAGGTCTGCTGATGTTCTGGACTAAGGATGTGGGGGCATTTACTGAGCTGGTCACAGAGCTTGACATCAGTCATTTGGTGTTGGTTTTGCAGGCATCTGGTATGAAAGAGTTTCAGGGCGATGGAAGCTCACATCAAGATTTAAGAGAAAAGTGTATGAAGCCACAATGTGTGGTGTGGCCGTGTTTACTACAGGATCACCCTGGGTAAAGCATACATGAAGGTGTAAAGGTTAAAACTAAATTACAATGGGAATCCAGAGGTAGGAGATGCTAGAAACAGAAAGCATCTGTTGAGAAAAGCCACTAGTAGGACCAGCACAAAAGAAACTTCAAATGTGCTACAGGTCTGGCTTCCCAAGTCTGTTGGAGCTCACATTATGGTACTTCATGGCTAGACTTAGAGCTGCGGGATTTAATGTGTTCCCTGCTGTGTTCAGATCTGCTTTGGCCAGTGTCTTTGTGCTATTCCCCAAATGTTTATCCTGTGCTAGTGTACCCTGGGTCTTCTTTTATAAGAAGGGCTCATAGTTGAGCCTTTGCCTTGAGCCTCAGAAGAGACTTTAGGGACTGTTGGAACCACTAAGACTTTGACAATTCTTCAAGTTGAACTACATGTACTTTGCTTTCTGAGAGGGCAAGAGCCTTTGGGGGCCAGGGATGGAATGTTGTGACTTGAATCTGAAATGTCCCTACCCCATAAGCTCAAATGGTTCGAATCCTCTTTCCCCAGAAGATGGTGCTATTCTGAGAGGTCATGGAGCCTGGCTGGCAGAAGTAGACCAGTATGAGCCAGTCTTCGAAGGGTAGAATCTTCCCTCTAGTTCCTGCACACTGTCTCCTAGTTCACCATGATGGGCATATCTTCTGCCATACACTTCCACTGCCATGACTTTCCTACCATGGTAGATAGAAATAATCTCTTACTTGAGTTTTCAGTGACAGGTGAGTTGATTACAGTGATGCAAAAAAGAAAAAAAAAAAGCATCAGTGAATGAATAGCCCCTTCTCTTCCCATTGTGGCAGGAGACTGGACTTGAATAGGAGAAACTAGCTATGGACTACAGAAATGTATGTTACTTGATGTTTTCAAACAACAAAAGTATCTCGGTTCAGCTCACTACTGAAAAGTAAACAAACTGAAGCTTTTCTCAGCCCACAGGAAGCTTTGATATTACACCATGTCATGGTTTAACGATTAATAGTCACTTTGAATTTGAAAGCTGGATGTAGACCCCAACATGTTGAAGCAAGGAGAGGATGCTAAGTAAAAATTTTTGAACCATTTGTACACAACATTCTTATATCCACTCTTGCCTTGGTTATTTCAATGGTCGCTCATCTACAGTCTTGCTTTCTATGCTTCTGGATATCACAGTCAACCATAACCCAAAAATATTAAAAAGAAAGTTTCAGAGATAAATAATTGTCTTAAATAGAAGAGAACTCTGTTCTGAGGTATATGATGAAAGTGAATGCCGTCCTCCTCTGTCCCATCTGGGATGTGAACACTCACTGCATTGGACACACCCACCCAGCAGTTACTGAGTGGCCTGCTCTACTCTCAGATCACTGCCCCAGCACTGCAGTGTTTATATTCACGTGGCTTTGGCTCTTAACAACTGACCTGATGTTGACTGCTTCTCAAAAGCTAGTGACCAAATGTCTGACAGAAACAATTTAACAAGGGAAGAATTTGGTTTTTTTCCTCACAGTTTTAGGAGGTTCAGTCTTGCTGTTTGGCCCCATGAGCTTGATAGATAATCATGATGGTGGGAACATGCAATGAAGGGAGCTATGGACTTCATGATTGATCGAGAAACATAGAAAGAAGGATGCAGGTTCTCTGCCTGTGGCGATGGCCTCACATTCAGAGTTAGTCTCATACTCTCTGTTGATCTTCTTTAGAAATGTCCTCAGAGTCATGGCAAAGGTCTGCCCCACCAATCTGCTAGGTGATTTTAAATCCAGTCAAGCTGATGGACATGCTAGAAAGAATCTATGAAATGTTCTTTTGCAAATGAAACAAAAGTTCTTAACAGAGAAGACAATCATAATGAAGCTGAAAAGATGTGCAATCAGCAAGTCAGATGTTTGCAGCCTATGCAAATTTTGCATCATACTTCAAAAATTATGATGACAGTATGTGATAAACTTGCAGTGTCTTAGGGTTTCTACTGTTGTGAAGAAACACCATGACCACAGCAACTCTTACAAAGGACAGAATTTAACTGGGGCTAGCTTACAGTTTCTGAGATTTAGTTCATTGTGAATTCAGAGGTGAGGAACATGGCAGCATGCAGGCAGACATGGTGCTGGAGAAGGAGCTGAGAGCTCTACATCCTGATCTGCAGGCATCAGAAGGAGACTGCCACATAGGTTAAGCTTTTGAGATCTCAAAACACCCCCCCAACCCAGTGACCCACTTTCTCCAACAAAGTCACACCTCCTAATCATGCCACTACCTATGGGCCTCTGGAGGCCATTTTCTTTCAAACCACTATACCCAGTTAAGATGAAAACAGCATTCAGTTATAGGACTCGGTTCCAAACCTCCACTGAAGGGGCCTTGGAATGTATTTCTCCATGACAAGGAGGCAGGCACGTGGAACACCTCTGATTGTCTGTCACATTTCTCAGAGGCACCAGCTGAAGTAAAAACTAATAGAAGAAAATAAAAAATACCAAGTTTTAGATTTTGAATATCATAATCTGAAGACTCCAGGGAACTCTAATGACTCTGCATAGAAAATTGATTTGGCAGGAAAAATTACTTATTAATTAAGTACAAAGATTCATTTTCCAGTTAGGTTTGTAAAGGAAGATGGCTGAGGGGAGGGATGGGAAGCTTAAGTGGTAGAAACCTCAGACCTTTTCCCTGGGGGAGATGAGGAGACCAGAATAGCCACTCAGCATGGATCTAGAAGTCTGCACCTAAAAGGAGCCTGCTCCCTTCCCCTGAGTGGGGCATGAGAGAGATAAGACGGCAGAGAAGACAACATCCACGAGTATCTGAGCCCAACAGCTTGCTCAATTCTTCAGCATGCTCCTTTACTTCACAGACATTAGGCTCATCATCCCCAGCAGCCACTTGAATGAACTGCTTATGAATAATACATTGCATTTAAGCCACTTTCAACAAAACAGGATTTCTTTATTCTGTCTTACAAGGACACTTATGCTATGTGTAAGAGAATGATACTGTAGGTTTGTGAGCTTCACATTAGTGTCAGCAGTCACAGAAGCTGTACTTCACTGGGGAATCCTGGCTGCTGACACTCTTAGCACAGCAGGGATAAAATTAGACCAGCACTTAAATCTAAGAGTGACACTTGCAGGATGGAAAACCTTAGGATACCCAGAAACGTTGGCCTATTAGGGACAGTAAGCCAACCATGGTTCAGAGAGCTTATAGAGGCAGCTGATGACTCCAACTCGGAAGGGACCATGATGGCCCAGTGAGGTCTGAGTCCTTGGCAGAGTTTTCAGAGGCCTTTGGGCAACAGCCAGTAGCACCAGTGTTTGTCTCTAGAAATGGGTTTGAGCCTAGGGCAGAGAAGAGAAAACCAAAAGTACTGACTGGAGAAAAGATTTAATTCGCATTGAGTTCCCATATTATCTGAAATGTTGTGGTCTGAGACACATGCTTGCTGTGAAAGTCCATGGTGGTCACTAAGAATTCTGGCCTTTTGTGCTCCTCACATTTTACTCTGAAGTTTTAAACTCTTATTTTATAGTCTTAGGTGGGCATTACTATTTGACCCCTTGCCCTGGAATCAGTGTTCCTTGATCCACAACGTATGATGTCATTGTCACGCCCACTACTTTGACTAGAACTCTTTGAGCTTCCTTGAACAACCTGACTTAAAGCATCCACCTGTCCCAGTGAAGTCTGACTACACAATGATCTCCATGGGCATTATGTTAATCCTTACATTCATTATCTAAATGAATGCTGGAAGCATTATTTAGAGAGAGCCTGGAAACTTTTGGAGGTGGTACCTAATGAGACAAAGTAAGTCACTGGGACTGCTTCATTGGATTATATTTTTTTATGGTCCCTTCCTCTTTCTCCAGCTCTTGGTTTCCTATCCACATGAGGTGAATAGCTCTCATCACATGCTCCAACCCCCACGAGGTTCTGCTGCATCACAGGCCATCATCTATGGTGCCACTTGACCACCAAAGGAAATCTCCAAATCAATGAATGAACCTTTACTGAATCAAGTTACTGTGCTTGAGTATTTGGTCCCAGCCATGAAAAAAGCCAATACAAATCCAAATTTAGATAAATCTTAGACCCAGGTCAGTTGCTACCAGAAAAGAACTCTATACCATTGTAAAAGAAGAAGAAGGAGGAGGAGGAGGAGGAGGAGGAGG
>NW_022196901.1:20884387-20886818 GCF_008632895.1 Mastomys coucha | reverse complement strand
AGGAGGAGGAGGAGGAGGAGGAGAAGAAGAAGAAGAAGAGAAAGAAGAAAGAAAGAAAGAAAGAAAGAAAGAAAGAAAGAAAGAAAGAAAGGAAAGAAGGAAGAAAGGAAAAGAGAAAAGAAAAAAAGGAGATAAAGAGACAACCATTTCCCAAAGAATATGGAATGGCATTGCCACATGTCACCCAAGCTAGATGGATAGACCATGGGTGTCCAGGAACAGAACAGAATCCAAAGTTGGCCACAGGAACCATGTTCAGTTTCAAAGCAGAGGAAAGAGTTGGTGTGAATAAAACATTTTCATCTGTACCAGTGTTTTCCAACACAGCAGCCATGGCCTATTTGTCAAATCTGTAGTATTTTATGTTGTGTTCTAGGATGAGTGTTTTTGTAGAAATTTCATTTGAAACATGAAATTGTTTACACTGCTGATTCAAATTCAAAACAATACACTGCCTACAAACTCAGTCTGTGATGGATTTTTAAACACATTTAATGCCACAGCCTTGCTGTGGAGAAGAGCCACCAAAGTAGCACACATGCAATTCTCCTTGTGACAGTCCAAGGGATATTTCTGTTGTAGTGACTAAGGTCTCTTTGCAGCTAGATGCCACAAGGAGACCCAGGTTTGCCCTTAAAAGAGAGGGGCTCCACAGCCTGAAGCTGGTCAGTAGATAGCTCCACCTCTGTTGCTTCAAAGGTTTCCAGGACAACATCCAAATGAACAGGAAACACGCTGGTAGCTTGAACATAAGAAGAAATGTCTGGAATAGGAAGCAATTAGTCCCAGGGTGGGCGTTTCTAACTCACTAGCCAGAATGATAAGGACCAGGTGCTGTTATATGTTATGTTGCTAGGACCATGAGGTCTGTTATTACTGGCTGCTGGGTCTTGACAGCTTGTCATGAAAGCTTTTATGCCCAATAGTCTGAGACATATCTAATAGCCCCTCTACAGCAGTGGAACATCAGCAACAGTGAAGAAAAGGGGCATGGGAACTGATGGGGCCCTCTGGGGCTCCTCCTAATTCAATAGACAACTACAAGAACAACATTCTTGATTCTGATCCACGCAGTTTGGAAAATTTGTTTTTGAGTGTGTTTTGGAGTAGGAGAGGGATTGTCTGGGTGATATGAGTGCTGGAAATGTCAGATTAATGATCCATAAGGTTCTAGAACATGACCTTGCCCTCTATGTCACACAATATCCTAATTTGAACATTGGCACCTGGTTTTTCCAGGTTATGCTAGAATGTTCTGCAAAGCTCTGGAGTGAGCATCTCCCACAGGAGGTGGGAGTTTGTAGGTTTTATATCCTGCCTCACTCTTGTGGACTACAGCAAGTGTGGAAGGTGTGGCTTTTAGTTTAGAAGCTGTCTCCAACTAAGCTTTGATGGGCGGAGCTCAGAGTTCATTGCTGGTCACACTCCAGACAGCTGGTCAATTGATCCTTCTCTGTCTGAGAATTGCCTCTTATAAATTAAACTTTTAGCACTGTGAAATTTCCAACGTGTCTCTGCTAATACTCTCTTCCCCAAAGTCAATTTGTCTAATATTATTAACATGCCCATTCCCACTGAGTTTATCTCTTCAGCTGCCTCATGAGAATTCTATGGTACGAGTGGGTTAAGTTTCAAAATTGTCTCTGTGTCCTATGGGACAATATCAAATAAGATAATGTGTATGTTTTGAATTACAAACAAAAATAAAAATATTAGAGCACAAATAATATCTGAAGTAATGTCAGTTCAAGTGTTGAATATTGGATGGGAAATAAGAATTTGCAGACACAAGAAACCCAACAAACTCCAAGCAGAATAAGGCCATCTATCAGTGTTCATCAAGGTATAAACTAGCCAAACTTCTGAAGACAAAGGATGCAGAGGAAAAACATGAGACAGAGAAAATGAAAGGAGGCTGAAGAGACAGCTTGGAAGTGGTTTAAGAGCATATACTAATCTTTCAGAGGACCTTAGTTCAGTTCCCAGCACCCATATCAGGTTGCTCATGACTCTCTGTGATTCCAACTCCAGGAATGAGCTGCACTCTTGTGGACTCTGTGGGGATTACACACAAGGCACACATAAGCATGCATGTGCAAACAATTGAAAAATAGGCCAAAAGAAAGACAAGCATGCTATACAAATTTTACTGACTTCATAAATAATGAAAACCATGAGAAAATGGAATGTGGTATTGAAAGCGACACAAGCAGACTTGGGCAGTGTAAGCCACACCCACCTGGAGTGTGTCCTTCAAGAGATTTCTCCATGTCATTTAGTTTTTCTCTCTGTTTCTTCATGAGATTTTTACCTATTACACCTTGTTTCCTTTAAACCCTTGAGAATATTTATAATCATCCTTTTGAAGCTACCTCCTCCAGTGGCTTCCTATATGCCATCTCTATCCTATTGGCTGGTTTTTGGTCCACCA
>NW_022196901.1:20877880-20884294 GCF_008632895.1 Mastomys coucha | reverse complement strand
CCAAAACAAGACAAAACAAAACAAAAAAACAGAACAAATAAAAAATAAACAAAACAAAAAACCAAAACCAAACAAACAAACGAAACACCAGTTGTGAGTTGTAGGATCCTGTATGTTCACAGTAGTAGTGTTATTACTGTGTTAAGCATTAGAGTCCCCTAGAATCTGAACTAAGGTAGACACCATTGTGAAGGACAGTGACCAGAAAGTACCTTAGAGGCAATGCCTACAGGAAGACAAAAGCAGGAACAAGCAGGTGAAGGGCAAGGCTGAGCTGTGACATACTCCCAAAATAAGTGCCAGCTCAACCACCAAGGGCTCCGAAGTTGGGATCATAAGAGGTTCCCACCACACAGCCAGGATGTCAGTCCTGACCCCCCATGGCCACCAGTCACCAACATGGGCAACCTCAGAAAGGAGGTGTACCCTAAGACAGATAAGTCTTCCCACAGAGGCAAATGAGACAACGGAGGCTGCCCACCAGAAACAGTCACTGTGGCCAGGGACTGCAAGCTGGGCAGACAGACCTGTGTACAAAAGGGTTCAGTTGCCTTTCTTCCAGGAGGACTGAGGTTTTCACCATAAGTAACTGCAGCGCACTCTTGTCCCTTGAAGCTTATTTTCCAGTTTTGTAACAAGTATTTATGGTGGTGATCCCCAACTAGGCTGTGATTTTTGTTTTCTACCTAGAACCAACTACTAGTCCATGGAATGTAGCTTCTGGGGTGATGCTAAACACCCTGGAATGCACAGGTCATATGACCCTCATCAAAGAATCACCAGGCTTAAATATTTAGTCCCAGGGTTGAGGGAGCCCACCCTGCCATCCCAGGACTCAGGGCTGCTTAAATCCTGAGTGATGCACCAAGCACAGCACTTTTCTGGAAGTAGAGTACTTTTGTCTGAATAGTCAAAATGTAAATGCCAGCTTACTGTATAAATCATCTCAGGAGTTCTGTAGAAGTAACAAACGCCCTTAGAGTGTGCTAACAAAGTGAAAGCTCTGCAGATTTCTGAGCTCTTTCTAAACAGTCTTCTTGGCCAGAGCTTGTAAAAATCTACTGATCTGATCATCCTCAAACTCCAGCCTCCATCATTCAGCATAAGTGTCTCCATGTCCTTGTCTGTGTGAGTGTGAATGTGTGTGTGTGTGTGTGTCTTAAAGAAAAGTCACAGATAAATACTGGCAAATATAAATATTTAAATCAAGTTTTCTGGCTGGGAAGATAGTGACATACTTACCTGGCAAACATGAGGACCTGAGTCCAATCCCCATGTATGCGCACACACACACACACACACACACACACACACACACACACACTCAGAGAGTAATAGACTCTTTATCATTAAACACAATTCATTAATCGCCAGATTCATAAATAGCACTCTGACAAAATACTTAAGAAGCCAATCAAAAATGTTTTGATCTTCCCTCTGAATATTTAGGGCCTTTTTAAACGTAGCTCCTTCTTCATAAGCTGGCCCCATTGCCAGAAAGAGCACTGGCCTGGGGCTCTACAACCTCCTTTGTCTAAGGCTGACCTTCGGGTCTTGAGCTTGAGATGTGCTCATCCCCAGACTCCTCCACATTTCCCTCTGCTCCATAGGAAACGCTGGCATGGATGCCAGGGTCTGCACTTGCTCCAGTGGATGTTATCCATTGGAGAGTCCCACCAGTGACAGTCACCTGCGGCTCCACAGTGCTGCCTACCCAGCAGACACCCACACTCTCTCAAAGCTTCTGTGTTCACATCAGAAGAGCTTGATTATCCACACATCTCTGGGTTGCCAGTTATTCCTACTGAAGACCACTTACATTGTTCTTACCTTGAACAATTCCTCTGCTGTTTAAAAAGCAGCCATATATCCAGTATGTCCCTTGCTATTTAAACTGGCATGTTGCGTAGCACACAAGTCACATCATGGTGACAAATGGCTGCTGAACTTGGCTATCTTTCTGTATTTGTGAGATTTGGGTTCAATCTTGAAGATCATTGCCTTTTTGTTCTTTGTCACTGTCTTTCCATTCCCCCCTGCAGCACCAGCCATTGATCGTCACTGGCGAAATCACGTCTTTCAGATAACTGGAACTGATTGCCAACACCAGTCCCTGAACATCAACAAGCAGAAGACAACTCCATGGGTGACTGTTGCAGCAGTGGGCTGCTTCCTGGCACCCTAGTGTCTCCCACACTCACAGACCACACTCAGTCTGAACTTTCAAATACATTATTCAGCAACAGAACCTGGACTGGACCCTCAAGGCTCCCGTGAGGGACTGCAGCCATGAATACAATGCCCTGCAACATCTGTGCTGTGTCCTGTGCTCTCACAGGTCAAGACATCATGAGTACCTTGCCTAAGTGAGAACACAGCACACTCGGACCGTGTTTGGAAACTTAGCTGCTGGCTTTGAAGTACTCCATTCTCCAGGCATGCACATGTCACCCAGTACCCTGCTGTTGGGATGTTTCTTTCCTGCAGCTCTTTCTAGTTCAGCATTCTCATCTCCAAAGATGGGGATAATAGCAGAAACAAGAGGTGGAGTCAGTCCAGCGTGGAAAGGCCTTCAGAATGGGAGGGACAAAGGCACACCCCCAGAGAGCGAGCACTAGAGACCAAGAGTGGTGTAGTTTCCGTCATAGCCCTGTGAGCCACCAACAGACACAAAATGACAGGTGCACCTTGGGAGCACAGAGAAAGTTTTTACGTAGCTCCAAACACAGACCTCTCCCCACTTTCCTCATTTGCTGAGTAACTGGGGGGAGGTTACAATCTTCCCATCACCTAACACTCCTGTGTGTCTGCTTCTCAACAAAGACCATGCATGGGTTCATCCTTGTTTTACATCATGTTCACTTTATTTTATTTTTTCTATTAATTAATTTATTTATTCACTTTACATCCCAGTCACTGCCCTCTTCCTGATCCCCCTTTCCCCTCTCCTCTGGGAGGGTGGAGCCCCCTCAGGAACCCCCTACCTTGGCATACCAGTTCTCTGCAGGGCTAGGCAGGGCTCTGCATCCTCTCCCACTGAGGACAAACAAAGCAGCCCAGCCAGGGGAACTGATTGCACAGACATGCAACAGATTTAGGGGTAGCCCACACTCCAGTTGCTGGGGTAACCCACATGAAGACTGAGCTACACATCTGCTACATGTGTGCAGGAGGCTAAGTCCAGCTCTCATAAGCTCATCAGTCTCTGAGAACCCCAAGAGTCTAGGTTAGTTGACCCTGTTGATCTTCCTCTTGGGTTCCTATCCCCTTTAGGGCCCTCAATCATTCCCCTAACTCTTCCATAAGAGCCTCCATCCAGTGTTTGGCTGTGGGTATCTGCATCTGTTTCAGTCAGCCTCTCAGAGGACAGTTATGCTAGGTTCCTGTCTGCAAGCATAACCAAGTATCATTAATGATGTCAGGGATTGGTTCTTACCCATGGATGGGTCTCAGCTTAAAGCAGTCATTGGTTGGCCATTCCCTCAGTCTCTGTTCCATCTTTGTCCCTGCATTTCTTGTAGACAGAACAAATTTTGAGTCAACAGTTTTATGAGTGACTTGGTGTCTTTATCTGTCCACTGGAGATCTTGCCTGACTATAGGAGGAGGCCTCTTCATGTTCCATATCCCCACTGCTATGAGTCACAGCTAAAGTCACCCCTGTAGACTCCTGGGAGCCACCCTTACACCAGGTCTCTGGAACATCCTAGAGATGCCTCTATACCCACCCCAAAGCTGCAGATCTCCATTTATTCTCCTGGCCCTCTGACCTTTTCTCCTGTATCTCACCATACCTCATCCCTAACCTCACCCCATTCTACAATCCATCCCCTCTCCCATCCAATTCCCTCCCTCTGCCTCCTATGACTATCTTATTCCTCCTTCAAAGTGATATTCAAGCATCCTTGCATGGGCCTTTCTTCTTGTTTAGCTTTTTAAGGCCTGTGGAGTACAGTGTGGGTATCCTGTACTTTGTGGCTAATATCCACTTATGAGTGCATGTGTGTGTCCTTTTGGATCTGGCTTACCTCACTCAGGATATTTTCTAGTTCCATCCACTTGTCTGCAAAGTTTCATGATATCCTTGTTCTTGGTAGCTGAGTGCTATCCCATTGTGTAGACGGCCCAGTTTCTTTATCCCATCAAGTTTTTCAGGAACATAACCTTGCCATGTCTTCAGGTTGTTAGGTAAACCAGCTGTTAATTTTTACTCTAAATTTCTGGCCTAGGTGGGAGTAGAGCACAAGCAAGTGTTACCCAAGATTGCCTTACATTTATAGTTGGACTTAAACTGTCTCAAGGCATTTATAAAATAGACTTAATTTGTTTGTTTTACATAAACACACTGGGACTTACTATCTGATGCTGTTTTCTATTGCAGAGTAAATAGGGACACACTATTGAGTAGTCTACACATTGGGATGCTTAACAGACTAACCTACTACAGAGTCAAGACACCAGTGCTGGGTAGGAGAGAATGAGCAGAGCAGTGGAAGATACAAGTCTGGGAGCAGGAAGAGCATGGACCCAGCTCCAGCAGAAGAGAAGGAACAGGCAGCAGTAGCACCTCCCGCACAGTGACGGTGCAGGGCCACACTGCAGTTAGGGAGGGTCAGATGAGCATAGTGTGCCTGGGGCTGTGGTACTTCTCTGTCCAGACTGATGTGGCTCTTGGTAGGTGACCAATTCCTTGCTGTCAGGGGGGATGCAGTCTCGAGATCCCTACCCCAGCTTTAGGTCATGCCATCAGTTGATGATCCCATCATTTGCACAATTCCTTCAGCAAACCGCCCCCCCCGCCAGGCCCAGAAAATGACCTAATGAACTAATGAGCTAATGACTAATGACTAAATGACTAATGAAAGGGGGGCTTAGTGTGTTTCACTGAAGAGTAGAAATCATCAAATGAATTGGTGTGTTCTGAAACAACAGGAATGGAATCCAGCTCTGGCTCAGTCTGAATAGCAGGGAAACAGAAGAACAAACCAGTCTCACTCCGACCTGCTCACGCTGGCCTTCACTTTTGTTCTTGATCAGTTTGAATGACTGTTCAGAGTCCAAGAGTACAGGTATGTGTATCCTTTGCTGGCCTCTGCCTTAGGTGCCACTTCTTGCCAGCAAAGGTCCCAAAAGTCAGGTATGTTACTGGTGTGACAAGTTATTCAGCCCATACTCCTGGTTGTTTGTTTCTTGAAACTCAATTAGGTTTCAGGCTCATATAATATTGAATTACACATCTCACAATATTGCAGATAGCTCATTTCTTCTGGGAATTACATGCCTCTAATTGTATCACAAAAAAATGCTGATACCCAGCAGAACGGTAATGAGATAGGCACCCCCACAGCCAGGCGCTGGGAAATGCAAATCAACGGGGCATGCTTGGGCATGCCTAAGCATTGCTACAGTGTCTGCCAAGACAAACTATACAGAAAACAATGCCATGAGGTCCGCTAATGACAGCATATATGCCTCTCACTCCAGCAACTTTGGTGTGCCATTACAGCCTATGGATAGCCTCCTATCTCACAGCTTAAAACACTCCTGTTATGCTGTCAAAGGCTCCTAACCCCTTCATATAGCCACCTTTTTGGAAAGCAAATGACTCAGAAAACCACAATAACTGTTCATAATGAATGCTATTAGAAGCCCACATTCTCACAGGACTGAAGTGTTAGCCCCCTAGCTGCTGAGATGGCTGCTAATGAATCTTTAAGGATTACCAGAGTGAAGGCTTCACCCCAGTGCATGCAACTAAGAGTGAGAAAAGCGCCCCCTCTGCAAGTTTGGCCATCTTGGAAAAAAAGGTCCTGATGTGGAGAGCACTGCCTGCCTAACTGTACTGTCGTCTCTGCCTCAGAGTGAGCTTGAATCACTGTCTCTTTTCCATCGATCTCAAAGGGTCTTTTCTGGTTTACAAGGCCCATGAACGCTAGCTGCATCCTCTTCAAATGCAGGCATTCACTCAAGTTATACCTCAAATGCCACCTGTGCATGCACGTAATGTCTCTGTCTTATTGTTCTCTTTCATTATGAAGAACAAAAAAAAAAAAAAAAAAAAAAAAAGACAGCAGCTGGTAGGTCTTTAAAAGACTGGCACACAAGAGAATGGACCAACATATAGAAGTAGAAGTCACTGAGAAAAGGAAAAAAGCTATGAGCATGTCACACTTTTCTTGGGAGGAGAACTCAAGGAATACCACAGATGTGGGTCTGGAGAGATGGCTCCGAGATTAAGAGTGGGACCTGCTCTTGGAATTAGTTCCCAGCACCTAAGTTGGGCATCTCACAACTGCCTGTTAATATGTTAGAATGGCGGGTCACATCAGAACATACCACACAGTAGGTCCAAACAGTTCCACGTGTAAGAGGTTTAATTGAGAGGGAGGGGGGGCAGTAGTGGAAAGAGAGGAGG
>NW_022196901.1:20873920-20877176 GCF_008632895.1 Mastomys coucha | reverse complement strand
CTCCAGTACCAACACCTATGACTATTCCTGTAGCAACCAAGAGTGGCACAACTTGGACTGCCCTCTTATGTTCGACATCTATCATATCTACAACTGGGATTGGCAGGGGATCATTTCCCTGGATTACTCCCAGTTCAGGGAAAAGAAGTACTAATATGCAAACTCCTGACCAGCTAGCAGGTAGATGATGATATGCCTGAGTGCCACAAAGAATTGATGTGTTTTGGATTGGAGGGCATTGTGGCAGAGATGATTTATCAAGGGTTATGGTTCTATTGCAGTCTAGAGAGCTCAGCATTCCCACTGAATGAGTCCCAGAGGCCTTAAAACAGGTTGCCACACCAAAGAGAGGGACAGAGGTAAGGTATGGAGTCATAGCGACACTGGAGCCAGGGCAGCTGACAAAGGGTGAGGTAATGTTACTTGGCAGTATCACCAGAGAAGCTGTGACAATTGTGAGTTAGTTTCAGGGGGTACACATAACCAGCAATCCTTAAAGCATCCAGGTCTGGTGACATTAAGGAGTTGGTATGCCGAGGTCAAGGTCTGAAGTAAAAGGCAAAATGACAAGTTAGTGCCATTTATGAGGGGTGATGTCAAAGAGGTAAGGACCTCAGAGGAATGTTTGATTATCTCCCCTGCTTTTCTGATATCCTGGGGTTGGGCAATTGAGACATATTTTCTCTGGATATGGATGGTACTTACTGGGCCCCCGGGCTGATTTTTACAATAGAGCTTACCAACAACTCCTGTCTCCCACCTGGAGTCCCATGGGTTTTGTCTGTAGAAAAAGAGTATCTTGCGGTGTTGATAGAAGAAATGATTGATCCATTATCTTAGCATATGTATCTGACAAGACCAATATGGGCAGCCCCCATATTTGTCTAGCCATTTTCTACAATAATCTTTTGTCTGGTCAAAGAGAAAGAAAGTATAGAGATCATAATATTTAGATGGGATTACAAATACCAGGATGATAGCAATTTGGATTGGTTCCTGGCATCTGCTTATGGAGCAGTTTCCTGACCCTATTTGGAAAGACTGTTTGTTATCTGTGGGGGTTTCTTGAACCCCAAATCTCCAGATATAAGGGCTACTCTGGATAGAAATGAACAGCAGAGGGAGGTTGAGAAACCCATGTCAAATCCAGTGAGGTCAAGCTTGGTTGCTAAAGTAGAGTCTCATTTTCTGGGATTGGGGACAAGGTGGGCGGTCTCGTTGTCCTTTGGAGCTTAACAAAGCACGGTCCTGTTAAGATTGATGTGTATGTAGTACAGCTGGGTGGTGGAGGTACATGCCTTTAATCCCAGCACTTGGGAGGCAGAGGCAGGCAGATTTCTGAGTTTGAGGCCAGCCTATTCTACAGAGTGAGTTCCAGGACAGCCAGGGCTATAAGAGAAACCCTGTCTCAAAAAAACAAAAACAAAAACAAAAAGAAGAGTCATTTTTAGGTGGAGGAATGAAAGGTTTGAGGTGAAACAGATGGACCCAATGAGAGAGACCCTCGAGATTAGCAGCTGTAGGGGGTCACAAGAATTACTTTAAAAGGGCCTTGCCATTTGAGAGAGAGAGGTGAGGGCTGATGACCTGGAGGGGATAGAAGGACTTGGTCTCCAATGTTGATAGGCAGTGGACAGGCGACAGTGTATGGCCAAGTTAGATGATGGTCAGCAAAGTTCAATAGAAGAGAATGAAGGTGGCAAACTAATGGGGTAAGTAGATTGTCTAGTCTGATGGGTAGAAAAAGGGGTGCTACGATACCTTGAGTTGGGGTCAGACTTCTGACAGATTTTGCAAGAAGCAGTGATAGATTTTAAGGAGCTTAAGTCCCCTGAGGCTCTGGAGATAGAGAGAGTATTGAGCTTGGGTTATGTACCTGGTAGAGTCCAGTAATTGGATGACAATGGGAGATTGGTGTTTAGCAACAGAGGGGTTCTGGACATCCCAGACTTGGGGATCTACCTGAGAAGCTGGTAAAGGAAATAACATGGTGGTGTTAGTAGGTTGCCTGGCTAGGAGAAGGAGCAGAGGAACTGCTGGTGAGCCTGGGTTTAGGCAAATGTGGAGAGCAAAGGAAATAGAGGCTCCCAGCCTAGTTAGAATATCTCTTCCCAATAAGGGAACAGGACATGTTGGCACTACCAAAAAGGAATGGGTGAGAGGTACACCCCTAAAAATGCAACTAAGTGGTGAAGTCTGGAGAGGGAAGTAAGGTTGTCCTCCTACCCCGACAATAGGAAAATGAGGAGAAGCGGGTCCCCAAAACTCTGTCAGGACCAAGTAAATGACTCCAGTGTCCAAGAGGAAGGAGATAGGCCGCCCACACAATATCTACCCGGGGCTCCCTGCTAGTGATGACAGTGGTCATGTCAGGGGAGCTCAGGCCTCCTCAGTCAGCCATAGCCAAGCCTAGGAGATCAGTGGGAGGGTTATCTGGGAGTGATGTCCCTTTGTTCTGTATAACATGAGGGCAATCAAAAGCCCAATGTCCCTCTTGATGGCACTTAGGGCATGGCCCTCTTGGCTTGCAGAAGTTAGGGAAGGCTTTTGCCCAATGACCTTTTTTACCATATTTGTAGCAGATATCTGATGGTCTCTGAGTCTTAGGGGACAATGAGTCCAGGGTAGTGGCTGGGGCTAGTCAGACAGCCTTTGCCAACATATAGTATTTTTGTTTGTGGACTTTATCATCTCTCCTATGGTACACTTTGAAGGCCAGTGCTAAGACTTCTGCCTGTGGAGTTAGGAGTCCCTGCTCCAGTTTTTTAAGTTTAGCTCTATGTCTGGGTAGCTCTGGGAAAAGAAGTAGGTCATCAGAAGTTGCTTACCTTCTGTATTTTCAGGGTCCATATTGGTATGTTGTAATAAAGCCTGCATAAGGCGTTCTAAAAATTGAGATGGATTCTCCTGCTTGTCCTAGACAACCTCTTGGAGTTTTTCAAAATTTACTAGTTTTATGGCTGTTTTTCTAAGACCAGTCAGAAGGCATGCAATGAACCTGTCTCTGGCTAAAATACCAACTGCAGAATTGTAATTCTACTGGGGATCCTGGTTCAGCACTGTCTCAGAGCCAATTGGGCATGTGTTGTCTGTTTGGTGAATTCCATCTGCATGCATTCTTGCCTCTTCCCAGACTCGTCTCTGTTCCTCAGGAAGTAAGTTATTAGTAAGAATCATATGAATATCACGGAAAGTCAAGCTGTAAGATTGAGTGATATACTGGAACTCTTTAATAAACTTGGAAGAGTTAGAAGTA